>NC_138741.1:25839821-25879821 GCF_965113295.1 Leuciscus leuciscus | reverse complement strand
TCCATTAAGGAAAGTAGTTGTGAAGGATTTCACCACCCATGGCGTATAAGCCTTTCATACATGAAATATAATTAGAGCATTTCACGCTCAGCTCTGTCCCAGCACCCTTACTATATGTCAAATGAGACACACTCCACATTCAATGTAAGGATGCTATGGGAATATCATGAGGATGACTTTATCAGCTTTCTGTCAGGCAAAGCAATGGCACAGTACAATGTGACAGTTGAATTATTCATCATTTTTTGAACTGTCAACCTCAGTTTGCAGCAATTTCCAAAATGGTAGTAGGTGGCTGCAATTTGAAATAAAGCAAATTGCTCTGAGATTGAATAAACCCTGCTCAGAGCTTGAGTTTTAAAGATGTGAAATTATGTGAGACACACTGGTGCCTGTGTTTGCAGAGACGTCAGTCAACACCACATTTTCTGCTAATTCGTACGAATTCATACGACCACACTCAAATTCTTATGAATTCGTACAAATGACCTACCCCTGACCCCACCCCTAAACCTAACCGTCACTTCATACGAATCAGTCACATTTTGCTCACTCGTACGAATTCGTACGAATTGGTCATGAGATAGCGTTGATATATTATATACACTTATGGATTTGCAAGAATTTTGTTTTCTGTGCATATTTGAAATTCTGTTCGCAAAATATGGTCCCATTGGTTAAAGTTAGTTAATGCATTAGATTAGGTAACATAATATATTTGTTACAGTATGTGTTAATCTTTGTTAACGTTAGTTAATAAAAATACAACTGTTCATAGTTCATGCCAGCTCAGGCCCATTAAATAATATTGACAGACAGCAATTGAACTAAGAATGAATGCTTTAGAAATATTTTTTTCTTGTTAGTTTGTGTTAACTAATGCAGATAACTAATGTCAACAAATTAAACCTTATTGTAACGTGTTATCGAAAATCTGTACACTGATATCCTATATATATTACATTTATATATTTATATAAATGATATGTTTCATATCTTATAAATATAAATTAATATGTAATTAAAGAAAAAAAATACAATACATTTTTTTATTAGATATTTATTTCACTTTGATAACTCAAAACAAATCGGTGAATCTATATTTGAACCAGTTCATTTAAGCTCTACTTTGAAAACACATACAAAGATATATATAAAACACATAGTTAATTAGTTAAATTAAATGTATATATTATATATAAAATATATACTGTACTTTATATACATATGTCATAAAATATTTAATATATATTACATTTTATAAATCATATATTTTATATATTATAAAATAAATATAAATAAATATGTAATTTAAGAAAAAATTATGATAAACAATATATTTTATATATTTATATATTTTATATATTTTACTAGATATTTATTTGACTTTGATAACTCAATGAACCTATCAATCTACAGTGAAGACAAAAATAATGAAATAAAGAACACTAAATCATTTGACAATACAGTAACACTGCTTTCTCAGCAGAAACACCGCGGATGGATAGAAAATTTACATTTACATTTACATTTATGCATTTGGCAGACACTTTTATCCAAAGCGACTTACATTGCATTATCCTATACATTTATACATAGGTATGTGAAAATGGCCATTTGATGTTATTTGTATCCAAAACAGCAGCAGAGGTTGTTTTGTCTAATCCGGACAGGGAATGGCGGTGGATGTGGCAGGTAATGGGGGAGGGAACACTGATGGAATAGGTTAGGAACGATGTGCTCTTCTTCTCTGAAGATTAAAGGCCAGATTGGCTCTTTGAGTCGCTCCTGGATGCAGTTAGGCAGGAATATTGTGTCGCCTTTCAGGGTGACCTTCATGGAGTGTCACGATACAAAGGCTTGAAGGCTTGAGATGTTTGTATGCATGTGTGTGTGTTCATCTGTGTTCACCTTTGGTTTCAAAATGTATCAATATTACCCTAGAGCCCGCTCGAGTCTGATTCTGCTGTAAGCTTTTCCAGAGTGCAAACACAGAAACCAGAGCAGAGAAGACAAGATACCACAGCCAATTATACAGCACCACAGTCTTACTGGAATACAAACACTGGCTCATATAGAACGTAATGCATGAATAATATCTTACCCTGTACAACTGACAATACATCAACCTAACCCAGTGGAATCGCCATGTTGAAGAGCTTAAGAACATTTTTTTTTTCTCAGTGACTTACATCAAGAGGACATCTAGACAATTTTGCACTTGCAGAACTCAACTTTGATAGACGTGTGTTTAATAAAGTCAAGTGAGAATGTAATCACAATGATCTGACTGATCAGATACCTGTCCGTCACACGCCTTGAACATTAATTTCCCTCCTGTCTGTGAAGACACGTGGAAGAACAATAGCCATCTTTTCCCAGTCGACCTTTAGCGGAAAGGGCAAAGAGTCCAAGCAGTAAATAACCTCATAATGTGGCTTTCTGATCTACAGTGCATCTCCCTCAGGGAAAACAATAGTCAGACCCCCATACCTTACAAAAGCATTATCCGTGGTGTCAACCATGGTGGCGGTCAGATACATGTCATACATGAAAAGGTAACTGTGATAAAACATTATTTGAATTGCTTCATAACCTCACAGGTCTAAGATACTTTAGAGAAGATTGGAGATGAGATGATCCATGTACCGTGATTGAAGAGAGGGTCTCTGCTAAACCATAGGGATGTACGATCATATACTGTACAGTTACAATGTAGGATTCATGGCATCAAATAATCAAGATACTCAGAGCTTTACTTGAGACAATTTAATTCCAGGTTCAATTCAAGTTAAACTTCTTTTACATAAAAGTAATTGCCACAAAATTAATTTACACTTGTCCTTGCTTTTATAAAAAAAAATATATATATATATATATATATATATATATATGGGTAACAGCAAGGCACTTACAATGGATGTGAATGAGGACAATCTGTAATCATTAAAAAACTAAATGTTTTAATAGTATAGCCACAAGATGTGATCAATAATCTTGCTAACATGATTTTAGAATGAAAGAAATCGCCTTAAACCAAAATGACCTTTTGTTTTGTTCTATCCAATTTTGTAGCCATGACAACACAATGCCATAAACCATAAAACCATAAAATGATCATAAAAACAATGATTTACATTAATTAACCAAAGAAAACTGGTCCCCTTCACTTTCATTATGTGTCTCACCGTAATAATCTAAAGAAAAGTATGGATGAATCAAATGTATTCTTTGTTTTTAGCAACCATTCTACATTATACCACAAGTGGTGTTGAATAAGTTCTGTCATGAAACTCTAGATGGCGCAGGCTGATAGGTCCTTACACTCTTAAAAATCTGCTTGCAATTGCATTATTCTCTATAGCCCACAGCTGATTGGTTCCTGCTGTATCAGTAGCCAATGAACGCTCGCTCAACCTACAAATACTGGTACAGTGCGCTTGCAGAAAACCCACACCTTCCCCAGCTCCACCTGTATAGATCTGCTACAGGTAATTCATGTACGCTATATATTGTACAGCAGTTGCATGTCTTACTTTCTCACAGCAGCGTTTGTGTTGGAAGTAAAAAAAAGTCCCATACTTGCTCTGCAGCAGCAGCCGCAGCCGCAGCATAGCCGATCTATTCTGCCAAGACCAAAAATATCAAAATTGTCATATCCATTACCATGCCATACCAGTTGTCATGACAGAAATGTGTTTAAAACCCAGAATATTCCTTTAAGCTGAAGAGTGGACCACAGTTACTCCAAAAATCTGGCAATGTGAGACTACACTGCGCCTGTCATCCACTGTGAACTGATAAGACTGTCATCAATGTTTCCAGGCCAAATGAGTTGGCGGAATAGTGTTACATAGTTGCCCTTGTACTGCACCAATGAGTTTGTTCATTTGAAGTCCTCCACTGAACAGAGTGTCTCAGAACAAAGCCTTTCATTCTGACGGTCAATGAGACCCACACACCGAGGAAGAATCAGTAGGTATCAACTCACGAAACCATATTGCTGGAGTGGAAATAAATGATGTTCTACTGGCTGACGTCCACATCTGAAAGAACATAGCTATAGCTGATGAACGTAAAGAGACTCAGACAGACAAAAACACCATAAATGATGCAAAAGTAAATTAAAAAATATTTGAGACAAGATATATTTAAATTGTACTTCTTAGTGATATGAAATACAATTGGCTCACACATTTGAACAACCCCCAAACCCTATAATAACTACTGCCGTGTAACTCGTCAAGTTTGAATGGATGGATGGATAGATATTTTACATTTAGGGAGCCTATAAAAATATCATTTTAAATATCTAGGTTTCATATCAAATTGCCACGCATTCCTTCCTAAACTCATACATTTGATTCTCTTGGATGGTTGGTTATCATTTGACTCAACAGGAAAAATAATCAAATTTTCCAATATCACATTCAAAACCACACATGCAGAAAGGTTAAAATGAGGCTAATGATAAAGCCCAGCGATCCATCCATGAAATTTCTTGTCCATGTGTGTGTAAAATTATCCCAGTAGCCTTTAATCAATAAAGCAAAACCATATCTCTGATGGTAGCTATAGCAATCAAAATTCATTAACCACCGCAGAGGAATCGATACGCTTCCCTCTTAAAACTGAAGCAGTTATTTGGACGGCAGTGTGGAAGAGGCGCAGGGGTAAATGGTTTGAGAGAGGGGGCAGTTAACCTGGTCAGTGACGGCCGGAGAGCTGGGGAGCAATTAATGCTTTTCAGCCCCGGCTAGACACACAAACAACTGCAAGGCCACGCTGTGTGAGTTACGAGCTCAGGGTCAGTGTCTGAGTCCATCAGACAGACACAGTCTGGAGGCTGCTGCTCAGAATGGATCACTAAAATAACGAAAAAAAGAATCACACTCAGACTCCTACAGCGCTTGATTCTTAAATGACTGGCTTTCTGTGGAGCGCAATAATGCAACAACATTGTGAGAAGAGAAAGAGTGGGAGAAGTAGAGGAGAAGGGCACAAAACTGCATTTAATAATTCTAAAAAGACCTTTAAATGAATAGTTCCTTATTTACTAACATATTGCCCTCCACCATACTGATCAAATCTAAATAGTTCTTGCGTAAATTCAAAAGACGCATTGAGTCTCGAGTTTTGATGGTGCTAAATGGCCTTGCATGTCTCATAACAAATCACAAAGTTTTAATTTGCAATTGATTTAATTCACTTACTAAAGGCTTAAAATTTCAGTCTTTGCTAAAACAAAGCTATTGTATCATATGCTTTCAAAATACTTTAATTTAGGGTGTGTTCACACTTGTAGTTTAGATCGCTTGATTCTTTTGGTCCAGACCAAAAAAGAAAATTCTACATTTAATCGAAACAAACCATGTTTGAACGCACCCTCAGAGCATCAATCATACAGTATGTTGAGATATTTGTTGGGAGTTGGGAGCCATCGGGGACTCTAAAGTGAAATGTTTTCTTTATTTGTGACCCTGGATCACAAAAGCAATCTTAAGTCACATGGGTATATTTGTGGCAATAGCCAACAAAGATGTATTTTTTTTACCATTGTATAGGTCAAAATTATCGATTTTTCTTTTATGCCAAAAATCATTAGGATATTAAGTAAAGATCATGTTCCATGAAGATATTTTGTAAATTTCCTACCGTAAATATATAAAAAGTTTATTTTTGTAAGTGAATGCAGCACGATCGCAAACATAAATGGACAATTTTAAAGGCGATTTTCTCAATGTTTCGATTTTTTTGCACCCTCAGATTCCAGATTTTCAAATAGTTGTATATCCGCCAAATAGTGTCCTATCCTAACAAATCATACATCAATGGAAAGCTTAATTATTCAACATTCAGATGCTGTATACATCTCAATTTAAAAAAATGGACCCATGTGACTGGTTTTGTGGTGTCACATTTCATCAAAACAGAGAACCTATCACCATGTCTCACTAGCACTGGCTCTATGCAAGTAACACTGTACCACTGCCATTGAAATGTTGATGTCCTGAGATTGATTGTCTAACAGAGTTTTCCATGGTTTAAATGGATTGCGATATATAGAATAATTAAAAACAGCAAAGCAGAAAATCAAATCAAATTCTTAGCAAATTATGTAAACAAGGAAAATCAAAAGGATGTAGATTACATTCATTTCAAGATGATGGCATTCACTCCATCAAATAAACTGCATAAATGTAAACAAGCCTGTGTGCTTAGAATATTTATTGAGAAGAGAAGTCGAATTCAGCCTTATTAGTAATTCACATATCTTGAATGCCCTCTGCTCAAATTCTTTGCTATCACCCCTATCTCTCGAAAACATCTTCCCTCAGTTTATTGACCCATGCGAGATGCAAAGCCAACTCCACTTGTCCTGCATTACCTGAACAAATGGCACAGGCTTATGCCGAGGACCAATTCTAAAGCAATCACCATTCGGCGACGATAAACCCTGACATCGGGCACCTGATCACAGCCTCAGGCTAGCAGGAGTAGACGCCGCTGACAGGAGAGCAAAGCTCCTACATTAGCTGGAGCAGGCGTACTCAAAATGGCACTCTGAAAAATTAGCGAGAACATTTGAATGGCCTTTTCCCGTGTGACAGCCTCACTATGATTTATTAGCAAGGTGTTGCCATGTCTAGCTTATCTCCCCACGTGTCAAATTAGTCGACCGGGTTGATAGCCGACAGTTGTTTCAATTAAGTACAAGAGGTGAGGGAAAAAAAATAAGAAATCAAGGACAAAATTATGAACGGTTTAATTATAAAATGAGTGCCATTTCTCATACAAAATGAATACATAAATAAGATAATCACTAAGTTGAGCTGTTTCTAGGCCAGATGCATTGAGCTGTCAGACTTGTATCATATCCTGATCATTCCATTTTCTCTTTAGCTTGCAAAATGTCTGCATAAACAGGTCAAAATGAAGAGATCTAAGTAAATTGCAATAGCATACGTACAGTTAAATGAACTGTACGCTGCTTATGCAGCATTATAATTGTTATGCCAATGGAAAGTCTCATTAAGATATTATCAAGGTGGTTTCTAACACCCTAAATTAATGTAATACTGAATATAGAAATATAATCCAATCTCATGTGAATTAATTACTGGACTTGTGTGAGTTCTGAGGGCAGGTCTAGATGGTGTGATATGGAAAAGTTCCCTTTGAGCCACTCAAGGTAAAAACTTCATTTCCTGTGGACTCAGTTTCAGAGGGGCGAAACAGGCTGACATCCTGTCAGTTTAGTCCTCTTTAGAAACAAAGTGGCTTTGATCCCGAACCATGGGCGTTCCAGCGCGACTTCATTAAACGGCACACGTCTAACCAGTGGCTCTCCCCCTCTCAGATTTCCCTCTGAACTTAAATCAAAAGCGTCGCTAGACTTCCGAGAGTTCAAATGTGGAGCTATAGAAATCAGACTGAGTTCTCCCTCACACTCACGTCTTTTGAAGCCTGTCATCTCATTTTAATATGACACAAATACTTTCTGTACTTGTGTTATGCATATATGTATTCACATTGAACAGCTCTTTTTTTATAGGCTAAAAACATGAGCTGCTTTGGAATTCAAATTTAGATCAAGATTTTGAATGTAATTTTAATGAAACGCTCTTGAGTGGGTTCACAGATCCGGTTTGTGAGTTTACTGTAACTAGAGCATGAGTAATTGTTGTAGATAAACATTTTTAAACTAAGAAAAACAATGTAATTTTTTATTTTGGCAACAAGGAACAGCTATTTTCAGAAAAAGATCAGAAATATAGATGCTTGCCATATCAGGGACCAATCACAGTCCTTATTTTCATTAGCAAAACTGCACGACTGAATGAAAGCCAGAAAACAGCAACTGTATGCGAGCAAAAGGGCAATTAACTGCACTGAGGTGTGTGCTAACCTCGCAGGCCGGGGCTAAACGCAGGAAATATCCGGAAATCACTTGCTTAATGATGCTTGCCATGTGTCCATCATCTCAGGCACCTCGCACAGCTTAAAAGCCTCAAATTTCAAGCCAAAGCAAAATGTCACGACAGATTTGACATATCTGTGATCTTCACATCTGTAACGCTCCTTTAAGAAAAAGGCACAAAGATCATTTTAAATGAAAGCATTTCTGTCTTTCTTTCTTTTCTAAATCAATGAACCTTTTTACTCTCTTAAAATGTTTAACTACAGGATTTTAGAAAGTCACTTGTTTGTTTGTTTGGATGGATGGATGGATGGATGGTATATAGAACGACAGACAGACAGATGGACAGAGAAACAGATAGATGGATAGATGGATGGAAGGATGGTAAATAGAATGACAGATAGAACATCTATTATGTATGAACTGACTGTTTGTTCTTTAATGTTATTGTGAAGCGTCCTTGGGCTTGGGAAAGGCGCTATATAAATGATTAAGGATGGATGGATGGATGGATGGATGGATGGATGGATATGTTTGCATCATAATCCCAGGAATCATATGAGTGAGACTGCGACACAAGATCAGCATTGAGGATCAATGTGTACATCTTGCTATTAGCGATGAATACTACATAGAAATTTCTTTGGAAAAACATAGTTCATTAATTTTTGGAAGATCAAAAAAGAATCAAGCAGAGGGTCCACAAGGAAGTCCACAAGGAAGATAAAAATATTTGAGTACAGATACAAAAAACTATGTGGCTTGGAAAATGTATAATGACTAAAATATCAAAAGAGATTTTCAAGTTTAGTCTACTGGAACAGAACAGAATTCAGTGTTGGTTATTATGGACAACTTCTCTCGCAAGGGTCGTGTGGTGGTAGTCCAGACTGAGAGATCTTCATGAGCAGCATTATTTAACTCAGTTCCCCTTCATTCCCTCAGATAACCGTCTCAGATCTCTGAGCTGATTAAGCTGTAAAATAAAAACTGGATTCTGGGATTTCCAGAATGTTCTCCAGAGTCTTTGAAACACCTTTTTTCCCCCCTACATTACAATTGCAGTGTTGTGGTGTATAGGGACTTAAGATTTACAAAGACATTTGTCATATCCACAACCATGCCAAACACTTGTTCATTCGAAACAGGACTATAAAAAAGTGCTACCAATATGTATTATAATTCTTCCTCTATTTGGGGGAAAAGCTTATTGTCACTATTAGGCACATATAACACATAAGGCCAAAGCATGCGGCATTCTTTACCCCACATCTATCATTCTGGGAATTCATGGTTAAATAAAAATCTCAAAATCTTAATCCTCTTAATCTAGCAATTAAATGTATAAAATCTATATAATGTTTTAAAAGAAGAATGTGATAGGGCAGCCTCATATTAGCCCAATCTTTCGCATTGATTTCACAATCCGAACTCAATCAATAAAGTTTTAAATACCCAAGCCAAAAAAAAAATTATCAAATGGTATTAATAGCACAGTTATAATTTCATAACAATTTCCAATAAATCACCAGATAGAATTTATGAACCCATCATCACATGGTCATGTGACTGGGAGTTTGGCACATAACCATATGGACATATGCTCCTGTTAATGCAGAGAACCGGAAAACACTTAACCGTAAATCCCACAGAAGACGTTTCCTTGACATCAGAACATCCAGGGAACCAGTCCTGTCTGTCACATCTTCATCAGTATACGTGATGTTCTCATGTACCTGTCAGGAACCTGCATATTAACTTATGCGGACATTCACCCAAAGGATCTCTCAACAGCTGGTCAGGATGAATTTGTGTGGATTTTTAAAGGGTTTTGCATTGAAATTTACATTAGGGTTGCTGGTTGATCTCTTCCCACAATGCTCTGGGAATTCATCTCAGCAACATTGGGCTAGCCAGCTAGATTATTAAACCATGGCATGTTATTGCACATCTCATCACTTCTAAAGTCTCCAGAGAACCGCAGCACTGATGGATGTTGAGAGAAACGGATCGGTGCAGGGAAAGCAACGGGAGTAAATGTTTAGATAATGCCTCTACAGATGACTTTTAAAATGAATCCATATATAAGAAATACAGAAAACCTGATTTTGTTTTACTGTATATTGCTTTTAGTTTTCAAGACAATAAATTAACTAGATTTTCACTGAAGAAAATCCTATTGTTTGCCCATGCAAAACTGGTTGCCAATGTGTTCTGAATGTTTTTAGCCCAAGTCAAAAGAGCCGAAGTATCTATGATTTTCTTGTTATGACTCAGGTCCAGAAAAGCATAAAAGCTTTATAAAAAAATAAATATACAAAAATAAATTCAATTTAAACATTTCTACCCTTACAGGAAAAACATGTTAAATTGCCTCTATTATGCTATTTTATTGTCTCCCAAAAGAAAGAACCGATTCAGATCTGCCAAAACGAGTCATTGTGGTCTTTATTGGCTGCCAGCGAACAACATCTACTTTGATACGCCCTCAAACGCTGTAGCTGGTCCGTGCTGTGTACATGTCGAGAAGATGCTGTTTTCTGAGCTTCGAAAGCAAATTCTTTTGTAAATACTTCCAAAGAATGATCATCATGTGAAGGGTTGATGGTTAAAATTACCACAGCGATACAACAGCAGTATTAACCTTTGGTTGTGTTCCTGTCATTTTACTGACGATTGCTTCTTAAATGCCAGCACGGTCAAAAACACTTCCATTAAAGATGGTTCAGTACCCACTGGACCAACTTGCTACTCAGAATCACAAACTGTAAAGTATGATGAATTATTGATGAATACTGTGTTTCTACCGGGTGTTCAAAATACATAGTTTTGTGTCATGTCATGTTTGTGCTCGGCTAACGTATGCGCTGTTATTGATAGTTATCACATGTGCACCGTAATAAATTAGAAATATACACATCGGTTTATTGATGGACATTCGATTGTTAGTGCTGATGTAGAGGAGTTACAGTTGCGACATCTCATAATGTACCTCAAACTGAATAAAAACTTGCCACTGAGAAATGTCCTGCTCAAGTCGTACTTGAGATGGAGGTTCGGGTTAAATCGTTCTTTCAACGTTTCATCATCAGATACGCGCTCGAATTGATTTGGTAATATCAACAACATCGTTACTGACTTCACAGTGTGCACAATCGCTGAAGATTTAGGAAGCCTCCGGCGCAGGGTGTTTAGTTTCCGACACGCTGTAAGCGGTAGACCGGGCAGACTGGGCCATCTGGCCAATCAGAGCAGAGTAGGTTCTTTGAAAGGCGGGGCTAAGAGAGACTGAATCTTTGAACGAGTCGTTTCTTAGAGAAAAGAGGTGATGCTGCAATGAACATTAAGAAAATTAAATTGGTTTTTGATCTTTAATGCATGTAAACACTTCAATACAAATACAATACATGTTTAATACAAAACACTTTTGTAGGAGCCATTTAAAGGTTTCCGAGAGCCAACTCTGCTCTGATTGGTCAGATGGCCCAGTCTATTGTGACTGGTCTCCCGCTACAACCATTACCATATCTGAATTTCACATCTGGAGGCTTCCTCTGCATTTGTAAACACAGTGATACAAACAGCAACAATGGTGTCTTTTTTTCCCTTTTTTTTCTGTATCAATTCGAGCGCGAGTCCTCATCCTTTGGAAGTGCATGCAAAGTGGATTTGCATCTCTGGAAAGCGTCTTCTTGACATGTCGACAACACGAACCAAACTCTTCCAGGCCTCAGCTACATCTACATTGTTTGAGGGCGGGTCAAAGTAGACGTTGTTCGCAGGCAGCCAATAAAAACCATAGGCTGGCATTATGCAAATTTGTTAAAAACCTATGTAGGTTCATGCAGGAAATTTGACTGAAATTACTAAGCAGTTCAGAATCCGTTCTTCCTTTTGGGAAACAAAACATTTATTTACCCATCTCTTTGATCTTTGAAACTTCTGAGTCCTTTTACATTCACAAAAAACTTACATACACACTTCATGAAAGGTAATATCTGAAAAAGCATAATGGGACACTTTAATCCAGTCTAAATCCATGTCTTTTTATTAAAAATAGAAGGCTATTGAGGCTTAAAATGTATACACATTAAACATTGGGAGCACTGGAATGTTCCATGTACAATGTCTTTTTTTTTCTTCTATATGGGTAGTTCTACAGCTAAATGCACTTTTTTTCATCTTTGTTAGCCCTTCACAACAACAGGATAAAGCATTTGGCCTTTGGGCTGTCTCTGGGGATCGGGTTAATTGCAGCACAATAGGAGTGTGAACTATTGATTATCGGTCCAATGTTGCATGCAACTTCATTCAGCTTCATTAAAGGATCATTACTAAGACAGTGCAAAAGCAGGTCATCAATTGCCACATCAACCTTTCGTTTTTGCAGTGCATATACTGAACACGTGTGTCAGCCTGTGCCAGTGTTGAGACAATTCAAACATTTCGGCCTTAGAAAACTGTCTGAGGAACAGCATATCTGAACCACCACAATGCATTTCAATAAAGCCTCTTTAATGCATTCAGAGGGAAACGTCGACCGGTTCTCCTCTAATAACACACTTCTGTAATGGAGTTTGGTGGATTATGGGATTTAGAGTGCACTGACCCTCATGTGAATATTACACAATTATCCTCAGTTGAGAAGATTCCCGTAATCTAATGACGACGTTAAATGAGCTCCCACATGTCCTGTTAAGTTCTTTCTGCACTACATGCAACAACTTTAAAAACTTACATTTTAGTTTAACAAGATACTGATGAGTAACATAGCTTAGTTATAAGAGGCAAATTCAGAATGAAAATGAAGGAATAACAGTTCATTCGTGCATTTACAAAGGCAAAGATTTTTGGATTAAAATGTCTAAAAACTATAGAACAATGTTATATATTTTGTTGTCTTGTGTATTACATTCTTCCAAATTATTCCAACAGTGTTTAAATCCATGCCATTTAGCAACACAAGTCATCCAGCTTTTATTAATATGATATTCTTATATCGATCTAGCTTACTGCGGCGCGCAATAAGTGTCTCATACCAGCCACCGAGTAACATTAAAACATAACTTTAATGTAATTTTTTTGTATGATTGTTTGTGACCTAAACAGCGCTGCGTTACCCCACAATTTTAATTCGTCAGATAAACTGACCTGTATGAGAAGTAATTCAGCACTTCTAGCCATTTCATTAGAATAAAATAAAATAATGTGAATTTAAGTAATCAAACACAACTGTAAAACAGTTCATTTATTTGCACCAAGCCTATTCATTTCTACCCACAATACAGTAATACCAAATTTAACATTTTAATCAACAGTAAATTGTCTTGGACACTCCAAAACTAGTCCAAGAGTATCGCAATAATATCGTATTGTGAGTTCAGTGTCGTGATATCGAATCGTGACACGAGGGTATCGTTACACCCCTACTAGAAAGCAATCTGATGGGAAAAATCATGTTCATGGATGAGCTAATGTATTAAAGTTCCTATGGTATGAAGCAGGGCGGGGCCGAGAGCCTGGGACTTTCTACGTTGCTGTTTTCATTGTGATTATATGCCGTTTTTATTATGCTTATTATTGGCCGCTCCTTTCATTTAGTTGTTTATGTATATTTTACGATTACACAATACAGATTGTCACTATCCATGATACATACAGTATTGTTGCAATTTTGTATTGCGATATATTGTGACACGATATATTGTTACACCCCTACTTTCTGGGATGTGCACAACAACTAATTTCATAAACGTTTAAAGGGAAATTTTGCAGCTGACAGTCTGTATATGCGATCCATTTAAAAATAGACAACTTAATCTTTGAACAGTCAAATCACATGCTGAATGCCGCAAAAAAATAGGTCAGATACGTGCAAAGTGCTTCCCTTACACACGACAACTCCCACGCTCATTCATGCCGTCATCAATCTACGTCTTTGTTTTTGTTTTTTAAATGCCCCTGTGGTGAAAATCAATGTTGTTTATATGTCTATGTGGTGTTTTTAATATGCTTTAAGACAATCCATGTTCAAATTCATAAGTCAACACCATTGCTGAGTATTTTCTCCTTAAAACTGCAGTGAACCAAAGACAGTCTCAAAAACACGGTTTGAAATCGCGGGTGTTTCTGACGTCACAAACTACCTTGTAACCAATCAGGTCAATGTGTGATCATCAACAAGTGGATCTCTGAGCTGGTGTGAGTGAGTGGAGGCGGGGCTAACTTGCATATTCATAGAACCGTGTTGGACATGGAAGTGAAGTACATTAGCAGAATACTTGAATTCCTATCATGATATTGACGTATATATTATTTTTTTATATATATTAAAACATCATGTGACAAATGCCATTATTTTAATTAAATGAATAAAATACTTTCCAAGTAACTGGAATTTCTAATTGGAACTTGATGGAAATAAAGCAAAAAAAAAAAAAAGGTTTATTCATAACAAATGCATGATAAATATGGCATAAGTGCAAAAACAGCTTATTATATTAGAAACACCCAAAATACAACAGTCTGCATTATATATTCACTGTCATCCCACCTAGCTTAGTGTCAATTTGTTGCTATATGAATATAAAAGCATGTAGATTTTATGCATTACAGAAAACACACACACAAATAATCAAATTGGATTTACAATAGCTACTAGGCCTATTTATATAAATTTTTTAGATGCATTGGATGGTCTGGACTCACCAGGTCCATTTTTTTAAAAGCTGCTGACTGACTCTGAAAGCTAATAAAGAGCGCATCCAAATTTATACATTTGTATAAAAGGTTATGCTGTTTGTGTTTTATCTTCATTTTTTCAATTTCTCACATAATGCATTGATTAATTCAGTAAAATCAAACACAACATGTTGAGATCTCCTTTCTTAAACAGGCAAAACTTCATCCGACAACATCGCTGCATCTCATATAAACAACACGCCCCAGTAAAAATGAACAACAATGTGCAAGAAGAGCATGGCTGCGTTCCAAGGAAACTAATGCCTCCAACTGAGTCATTCTGACAGCTAGATCTTCGATTTTCATGGGTTACGTATATGTTTATGACTCAACAGAAACAAACACAGAGTGATGCACAGAGCATACAATGCTCCCATGATGCACTGGGGCCACAGAGGATGCAATTGAAAACATTGCTCTGGCAATGCCCCGCGGACATGCAATGTACATTTTCCAAAAAGTGCATTTCAGGTCAAATGATGTTCATAAGACAAAACAACGGGATTATGAATCAATGAGTTTAAGCCCCATGAATCTTTTGATCATTTCATGCTTCTGGTAATGAGAGCTTACATCATGCGAACACAGTACGAGAGAAAAAACAGTCTGTTTCAGCAAACTTTTTGGTGCTGTGCTTGGACGCAGACATCAAACATTTCTCGCTCCTTTCATACTGAGTGCTTAGTTTGGAGGAAACTTCTGGCTTTGTTCTAGATTGATTGGATTAGATGGAGAACCTTGTGAACTCCTCCATCAAGATGCTGCTCTCATAGCAGCTAATTTTAGATGGATCCCCTTGGCTTTCTTCTTTCCCTTCCTGTTTTTCCTTTCTCTCTCCCATATGAAGGCCAAAAGAAGTGTCAAGGTGACTTTTATTTTAAGCAAGCAGCCGTCACTTCAATAAAGCAAAAATGCTAAAAAGAGCTCTTAATGCTTTATTCACATGTGATTAAGCAAAATGAATCTCACTTTGGGTTAAACAATCTAGGTGAAACTCATTAAACATGTCAAGAACATGGTCATATTTTACCCCCAAATCAAAAGGATTAAAATAAATAACTAAAAAAGAAGCCTGTTCATGATCATTAAGTCTATTCGCATTACATGCACAGTACCTGTATAATGTACATTATTGTAGTGTTTGTTGTACTGCCTTTAATTTATTCTGATTGAAAAAAAATCATTATGAGAATCACCTTTGATTGAGAACCATAGGATTTACAAAAATAAATGTCCATTTAATGTCCATCAGAGACATGACACAGTGGGGCTAAAAAAAATAAAAAAAAATAAAAAAAAAATAATAATAATAATAAAAATAAAATAATAATAAAATAAAATAAAATAAAATAAATGTATATGTTAATGTGGATTTGAAGGGAATAGGGAAAATATGCTTAATTTTCATAACATAATGGCACAATGTAAAAAAACACACATATGTGAAACTGAAATAGAAAAATATTTCCCAAAAATTAAGCCTGTTTTTGACCATGAAGTCTTTTTGCATCATATTAAGCACATCAACCACTATTATTACACAAATAAATAAATAAAATAATTTTCCATTTTGAGGTGAAAGGAAAAATATGATTAATGAAAATAATAAATACATTTAAAAAAATAAAAAAATCATCTTTTTTTTTTTAAGTATACTGTTACATTTTTTTTATTTCTGGGGTGAAATATGATCATGTTATTGTCAATGTCCTGCTTGTTTTCATGATATTCGCAAGTTCACCCTGTATTCAAGTATCAAGTAAATGAGCAAAAACGTCTTGCTTCTTTACTTACACCGCACTGTATAAACATCTCCTAGTAATGCTTGACAACACCGTCTCTTGAGCCCTGATGAGATTTGGGTGCATCTTTGCCCCTGTTAGAGCACAAGGTGAGCACATATTCATGCCTTGGCACGTGCTAATTGTTTGTATGCTGTAGAGTTAGGTGAACAAACCTCCCAGCGGGACCTTCGCTGATCCCATTTGCATCTCTAAAAGGAACGAGGAGGCATGAGTCAAGGAGGGCCGGCGAGGTTTGTCAGGCGGGGAGGCGAGCGCTGTTTAGCCCAAGGTCATTGCTACTTGAGCAATCACTAATGCGTCCGCATAGAAAAGCTCAACAGCGCGCAATCCAATTACACCCGGATGGCCATTTTTCTGCTGTGTATTATATAAAAAAATTGAATGCAAATATAAACAAATTGGCAGCCTTCATGCACAGCAAGGATCAATGAGGGAAAAGTGGTTTGATATTGGGCGGCTATGGAATGCTAATGGAGATAATCCCCCAGGAAGACGGCATAGAAAACGGTCCAGACACTTTGAATGAAGTAATAAACATTGATGTTATAAAGCCATAGTGCGTTTGTGTTTGTGCATGTCTGAACTTTAAATGCCAGTTTCTTTTAAAGACCCCATCAAATCAAAACTGGATGGCTTTTAGTCTGTGTCTGTTAGCATTGAAGCCATTTATTTGCTAGCACACTCCTAGTACAAAATGTTATTATACTGTATGTACACATTTACAGCCTTTCTCTTTCAGAAAACAAAGCAAAAAATATCGACAACATCATCTGACTGCCACTAGAGAAGAATTGGCTCTCTAGAATATCTAACTCTACTAATAATGATAACCAATAGCCAAATATTAGACATTGTTTGATGTTACTGTTGTGGGTAATGTAGCCTTTTAGAAATGTATTATAATTATGACACAAAATAAGATATTTGAATGCATTATTTTTTCAAAGTTTCAATGAACTGGACCCCACTGATTTTCAGTGTATGGACAAAAAAATAATAATAAAAAATAATATATTCATATATATATATATATATACAGACCCTTTCCAAAAAAATTGAATATCATGGAAAAGTTTATTTATTTCCATAATTCCATTCAAAACGTTAAACTTCCATAGATTATAGATTCAGGGCCCACAACTTAAACAATTTCAAGTATTTAGTTGTTTATTTGTACATAATTTGGGCTTCCAGCTCATAAAACCCACGAAAACAGGATTTCAAAAAATTTGAATATTACATGAAATCACACAGTAATTACACAGTAATACCATGGTCATTGAACCAGGTTTTGGTTCTTTTGGCAGTGTGGGCAGGTGCAAATCCTGCTGGAAAATGAAGGAAGCATGAAGTGCTCTGAAAATGTCCTGGTAGACGGCTGCGTTGACTCTGGATTTAATAAAGCACAGTGGACCAAAGTCCTCTTTTCTGATGAGAGCAAATTTTGCATCTCATTTGGAAACCAAGGTCCCAGAGTCTGGAGGAAGAATGGAGAGGCACACAATCCAAGATGCTTGAAGTCCAGTGTGAAGTTTCCACAGTCTGTGTTGGTTTGGGGAGCCATGTCATCGGCTGGTGTTGGTCCACTGTGCTGTCCACTCAACGCAGCCGTCTACCAGGACATTTTCAGAGCACTTCATGCTTCCTTCAGCAGACAAGCTTTATGGAGATGCTGACTTCATTTTCCAGCAGGATTTGCACCTGCCCACACTGCCAAAAAAAACAAAACCTGGTTCAATGACCATGGTATCACTGTGTAATTACTGTGTGATTTCATGTAATATTCTAATTTTTTGAAATCCTGTTTTCGTGGGTTTTATGAGCTGGAAGCCCAAATTATGTACAAATAAACAACTAAATACTTGAAATCATTTAAGTTGTGGGCCCTGAATCTATAATCTATGGAAGTTTAACGTTTTGAATGGAATTATGGAAATAAATAAACTTTTCCATGATTCTAATTTTTTGGAAAGTGTCTGTATATATATATATACATACACATTTTTAGAAATATAGAAATATATTTCATTTTAGAAATATATTTCATTTTAGAAATATATTTCATTTTTCTAAAATCAAAAAATGCATTTTAAAAATATAATATAAACAATGACACATTTGAAAAGTAGGCATTCAAGTCTGGCTCTAAAATTGTTTGCGATCCCCCCTTTCACAATCCAATCAATTACCAAATGGATAAAATCAAGTCCCGCCCCATATTTTCCCCCCTGAAATATCTCTGAATATTATTTTTCACTCTGAAATACAACACATTTAGGGCGTAAAATATGCAAATGCAATTTCATGTTGACTTGAAGGGATACAAAGTTAATGTCATAGACTATCTTTGATTGATCATCTTTGATTGATTTAAATTGTGCCGACCAATGATCTCACAAGACTGTAAATAATCACTGTCACTGGTTCCATTTGACAGACTTCCTTTCATTCAGTCTAACAAGAAAATAAATATCTTGTGCATATGTTGCTCAATAACAATAACAGACTACCCAGATATGTTACGTTATGCGTAAATTTAGAAAGGGACGGCAAATCCTATGCAATACAGCATAATAGAAGACAATTTGCAGGATGTATGGTTTAAGTAAGACACATACTGTATGTGCCATCCTTCCCAGCATCTGTATTGTCTAGTAAAAGACAATGTTACATGTACAGTATACATATGTTGTCAAACATTGTCTCTTTTGTGCAGGTAAAGAAGAAAAGGGTACCTCTAATTCCACTGTTTTGAACTGTCATTAGATTATTATTTTGTGCCAATTTAAGGTTGCTGTGACTCCTCACCAGCACAATGCAATCTATACATAGACTCCTACAAGCAAGCCTTTGATGACAGACACCCTTTGTAGCGTTAGTATAGTAAATTAGAACAATTACGCTGGCTTCAGATAATCTCTGCTGGTGATGTCTTTCCCAGGTCACTCTGTGTGTGGTGTTCGGGTCATTTTGACCCGGAGAGAATTTTCTTTTACCCCAAAATACTAATGTTATCGCTTTGGACTGAAACTTAGTGACTCTATTCACAGATGGTATAACTACTTCTCAAATGTTTTTTGACAATTTTCTTACTTTTTTAGGGGGGATTTTGTCACCTTGTTACACTTGTGGTCTTCCCGGTCAAAAATGACCGGACTACAAAAAATTGCTTATTTGCAATTTTGGATTCAATCTTTTTGTCAACTTGTTCTCTTTCAATTAGGACTGGTTTTATATTTCTATTTGCATCTGATTAATTGTAGGCCTCATTTATTTGAGAGTAGGCATCTCAATTTTTGAGTAAAAAAAAACATTATTTTTGAATAATTTTGAAAAAAATTAAATAAAATCTGAAGAAAATTGGCACTGTTGATCACACTAGTGTACTTTAATTTTTCACCAGGAATTTTGTTTTGAAAAACTTTTATTTTGTACAATATGGCACAGAGTTACACTTGTGTTGTTCCACTGGGCCATTGAGGGCCATTGTGGGCCATTGTTTCAATGGGCCATTGAAAGTGAATGGGAGAGACCAATGCAAACAATGAATGGAACAACACAAAATAGGTATCATTTTAAATATTAGAATCTCAGCTTTTTAATGCATCTAATCACTGTGATCAACTCCTAACGAGAGCTGAGTTATCACTCTAAAACAGAGTGTACACCCCGCAGGCGCCACCTAGCTGCGAAATAAATAATCATAATATTTTTCAAAACTATTACCTTGATCAACTTAAAATAGGTGTCATTTGAAAGCTTAGAGTCTGAAATTTACAATGAATGTAGCCAATTTGATAAACTCCTAAGTAGTGCTGAGTTATTTGCTGATAAATAGAAAAAAACAAATTCATAATTTATAAACTACTTTTTTTGTACTACATTCAGCAATATGTCAAATACATCATACAGCTCAGATAGTCCTGTGTCATATGGCATTTGAAAGGTCTCAATGAGTAGAATACAGCAAGCATAATTGTTTCAGATTTTTTACTAAACTTGAGGGAGGTTTTTGTAAAAGAAGCCCTTCAAGAGACTCATGTGTAAACCATATATGGATGATGGAATTTTAGACACATTTCCACTCGTAACTTCATGAAACATGCTCCGATTGTGGAAAATGACACATCATTATTTACAGCAGATGCTTACAATTAAAATGAGTCCAAACTCAACATAATCCATCACTCAGAACTAAAGATATTCCTCATGGAGTTCTAACACAAAAAATACCACAGACGGACAGACTCACGTAGCCAAGCAAGGTAGCTTAGACTTGGCCTTTTTACTCGTATCTTCATGAAACATACATCGATCATGAAAAATGACACATCATTATTTACAGCAGGAGCTCACGATTAAAAAGAGCCCAAACTCCATATATTCCATCAATAAGATCTAAAGATATTCCTCATGGCGTTCTAACACAAAAAATACCACAGACGCACCTAGCCAAGTATATACTCATGAAGCTCTCATGTTTGGTTTTCGCTCATAACTTCACGAAGCATGCACAGATCGTAGAAAAATGTACATCATTATTTTCAGTAGACTATCACAATTAAAAAGAGCCCAAACTCAGCATAATCCATCACTCAGATCTAAAGATATTCCTAATGGAGTTGTAACACACAAACCCCCACATGCGCTCACAGAGCCTTGAATATAGATGTAGCCTAGCACTTATGTCGCGTTTTAACTCATAACTCAATGAAGCATGCATAAATTGTGGAAAATGGCACATCATTATTTACATGAGATTGTTAAGATTAAAAAGAGCCCAAACTCGCCATAATCCATCACATGCACATATGTGTACATAAACAATGAACATGCTCCTGAAAACTTTTCAGTCTCTCCCATTCACTTTCAATGGCCCATTGAAACAATGGCCCTCAATGGCCCAGTGGAACAACACAAGTGTAACTCTGTGCCATTTTGTACAAAATAAAAGTTTTTCAAAACAAAATTCCTGGTGAAAAATTAAAGTAGACTAGTGTGATCAACAGTGCCAATTTTCTTCAGATTTTATTTAATATTTCCAAAATTATTCAAAAATAATGTTTTTTTTACTCAAAAAATGAGATGCCTACTCTCAAATAAATACGGTTAATCAGATGCAAATAGAAATATAAAACCAGTCCTAATTGAAAGAGAACAAGTTGACAAAAAGATTGAATCCAATATTGGGTGATAATACAACATAACAAGTGATTTATAAGCTATTTTTTGTAGACCGGTCATTTTTGACCGGGAAGACCACAAGTGTGACAATGTGCCATTTTGTACAAAATAAAAGTTTTTCAAAACAAAATTCCTGGTGAAATATTAAAGTAGACTAGTGTCATCAACAGTGCCAATTTTCTTCAGATTTTATTTAATATTTCCAAAATTATTCAAAAATAATGTTTTTTTTACTCAAAAAATGAGATGCCTACTGTCAAATAAATGAGGCCTACGATTAATCAGATGCAAATAGAAATATAAAACCAGCCCCAATTGAAAGAAAACAAGTTGACAAAAAGATTGAATCCAAAATTGGGTGATAATATTGCATAACAAGTGATTTATAAGCAATTTTTTGTAGGCCGGTCATTTTTGACCGGGAAGACCACAAGTGTGACAATGTGCCATTTTGTACAAAATAAAAGTTTTTCAAAACAAAATTCCTGGTGAAAAATTAAAGTAGACTAGTGTGATAAACAGTGCCAATTTTCTTCAGATTTTATTTAATATTTCCAAAATTAATCAAAAATAATGTTTTTTTTACTCAAAAAATTAGATCCCTACTGTCAAATAAATGAGGCCTACGATTAATTAGATGCAAATAGAAATATAAAACCAGTACTAATTGAAAGAGAACAAGTTGACAAAAAGATTTAATCCAATATTGGGTGAAAATATAGTATAATGAGAGATTTATAAGCTATTTTTTATAGTCCGGTCATTTTTGACCGGGAAGATCCCGGGGGTTATAGGGTTTTGAACACCACACAAGGGTTAAATAATACACAGACCTCAACAGAAACACTCATAGACATAAAAGATGCTGAATTCTTGAAAGCACATAAATGTGACTTTCTTATAGAGAAAACTTCAGGTCCAAACCACAGTCCTCCTCTTATACTTCTAAATAATATTACATTTTAACATTAAAATTGTCATAAATACCCTCAATTCAAAAATATGGCAGCGATGACTTCTTTGCAACATTTGCATACTGAACTGCGATAGTCTTCTTTAGTGCATATTATTATTTGCATTGGTATCTTTCTAATTTGTTTTATAGTTTTTTATACACTATCCAGATACTTGACATAAAATGTCTATGGACTTTTATTAATTAATTTATTTATTTATTTAAATAAATGTAAAAATTTAACTTATATAAATTACATTATACTTTAGACGCATAAAATGTCTATCTTTTTTAAATCTATTTTTTCAATTTAAAAATCATGAAATGTGAATGAATAAATAAACACGTATATAAATGCTGTTTTTTCAAAATCTGTATGCAAATATTTTTGATTATCATAATTGTGGTACAGGGATCCTGAGTCTATAAATATGCATTTAAATGTTAGTATGTGAAAAGGGGAGCTAGATGTGCATGTACACGTGGCAGTCTTGTCCGTGTGTGTGTGTGTTTGGTGTAGCGTTTCATAATAAATGGTGATTTAAGGCCTTCTGTTTGTTTCCTCGTGATAAACTGCTGCCCAAAGCCATGAAAATTACCCTCATCCATCTTGCGGTGCGGCAAAGCGTTGCATCGATGCAAAATGGAGCGGCGTAAAATGACCCACAGTCACCGTGTCGGTGTTAAATATAAAGCCCTGTTCACTTCTTCATTTACTAAAAAACTCATTAAGCACAGTGCCTGACAGACTGCTGTCCACAAGCATTCACCCCTCTGCTGTTCAAATAAAAGCAGACAGGTCACAAGCAGATGCAGGGAGTGAAAGATATTGCAATGTCAGGTTGGGGTTAAAGGTGTCACTAAATGTGTATAGATGAGGGCACTTACTCAAAATCTGCGACTGCATCCCCACACATATGTGCATTCAGTAAAACAGAACTGAACCATTGGGACATACTACAGTGTTGAAAAATTGCCTCTTGATACTAAAGACCTCTCTGTCACATCGAGTTTACATATCAACGCCTAAAAATTCACTATTACTTTCAGTATTATATTGACTATTTAGACATTATACTGTATTTATTTGGCATACAAATTTTTGCATATGCTGTAAAAAAATAAAATTAAAATAATAATCAGTGAAATAACAGTAAAAGTACTGGCATCAGATATGTCAGCAGTATACTATAATTCTACAGTATTCATATAGTGAAATTACAAAATATTACCACAAAAATGAAATACAGCTGATTATGTATGTTTACAGTTTACAGTAAACTGGCAAGGTAACTCAAATTAGCAGTTTAGGAAATCTAAGTTATCAATCTTCGATGCCATAAATAGAACATTATTGTTGTGGGCTACACACATCTGCTTAAAATACTTTAAAAACATTATTTTGAAAAATCTGTAAAATAATCAATAAACACTTTAAAAAGGATATCAATTAAATTGAACTTTTATTTAAAACAGCACTGTCAACATAAATACTACTACGGGAAAAAAATATATATGAATTTACTAAACACCGGATGGATGGATGGATGGATGGATATTAATAATAGATAGATAGATAGATAGATAGATAGATAGATAGATAGATAGATAGATAGATAGATAGATAGATAGATAGATAGATAGATAGATAGATAGATAGATAGATAGATAGATAGATAGATAGATAGAAATTAACTAAATTTGGGATGCATTCCTATTTATCTTTCACACTTTTTAGTATAAATACTATGCAAATTATTTAATCTGGGTCTTTCCATACAGGCAAAACTGCAACATTCTATATGGTCAGAGCTGGGAATTAAAGACCCACACCAACTAAATTAGGCTATTTAGCTGCAAACGTGTCTGGATATATTTTATGGGGGCAAGTATTTCTACAGGGACCTTGTGCATGCCAGTAGTCACATATAGGGCTCTGGAACCGTGTAAATAATTCACAGTAATGGTCTCGGTGTGTCTAAGACAGGCCGCCGTGACTGGATGAAATATTATGGCAAACATAATTAAGCCATCAGTGCACTTTATGAACTGGGGGTTGTTTGTCGTCTTCTTGTCAGGTCATGTGATTGGAGAGATAATTGCTTTGTGATGACTTCCCCCCCAAAAAATACTGACAGGCTGATTTGAGAGATTTTAAGCCTTATGTATTAGTCTAGTCAAGGTTTACAGTTTTTTTCAACATTGATAAGAAGAAAGGTAAGGTTTCTTGAGCAGCAAATCAGCATATTAGAATCATTTCTGAAGGATCATGTTGTGGGCTAGGTAGGTACTGAAAGATTGCTTGTTTGATTCTGGACTGTCAAGAAATTTAACCCCATAAATTGTCCATGTAATAGGTTTTGAGACACCCTTCTATGGTGATTATGGCTTAAAAAAAAAAAAAAAAATCACTGAAACAAAATTCGCACCAGGCCTAATTGCATAGCAATAAATACATATAAATAAATAAAGACTATTATATTCTGGCTGTAAGATGAATGTGTAGGGTGTTATATTTCACATTAAGTTAAGCAGCGTACCGTATCTTCTGACTACACCTAGAACAGTAGATCAATCAAATCAGGGAGTAATATATTAGTTAGACAAGGCAGGCTTACACATGTGGGTTGATTTAATTAAACTAGCTTACCACCATCTATAAACAGAATCAGCATGTAAATGCTTCATTTAACTTTCAGAAAATTAACATATGCAAAACCATTTTACAACATACAGTTTTAGAATATCTCCAGAGAGATGCACTTACCTGATAATTTACAATGCAGGTAAATATGGAAAAGTGTGTTTAAAAATCATGCACAATTTCATAAAGCACATTAAATACCAGAATGGCATCAACACCTCATGACTGCATGTAAAACAATATTTGAAGTGAGAATTAGATTTTTGAGTGGTGGTTGCTATTAAAAAATGTGTTCTGGGTGGTTGCCAGGGCGTTGCTATGCAGTGGCTAATGTGTCCCGGTGGTTTCTAGGTTGAATAATATCCCTGGTATTCTAGTCAGAGGTCCTTTGTTTTGTACAAGTGTATTGTAAGGGTTTTTGTTTGTTTGTTTTATTATTCACCATTAAAAAATATAACAGGACTCTTGCAAAAGTAATACTACACGTCAAAAAGACAATTTTTAAAAAAGACAATTTGTACAATCAAAAATGAAATGAAAATGTTAGATGGCCTCTTTATGGAAAAAAAGTATGTCTCCCCTGTATTCCGATCTATTATAGTCTATGCATTAGATTTACAAACACTAAATAATTCATAGTGAATATTTCAGTGTAAGCAAACGAGTCAAGCCTGTGCTAGCGGCTAACAAATTGCCATCACAAATTAATTAAGCACAGGTCAACACCAGAGTATCTCAGAGGCATTCAACAACTAGAGCTATTATGCTCATATTGACTGTGCTCAAATACATATCTTGCTTATGTGCACAAATGCAGACAGAGATTAAATAAGTTCTAACAATAGGGATTCATGCCAAAATAACACATGCCACACAATAGAGGCGAGGAAAAAATCAATTCAAATATGAATCGCAATTTAATCTTCTACTGATTCAAATCAATTCACAAATGTCAAAAATCGATTTTCTAAAGGTTTGTTATAAAGTGATGTTGTCGCAATAAAGGCGGTGGTGGTCAACTGCGAGAATAGTGCAGCACCCGGACCGTTTAGAGCAGAGTTGCCAAGTCCACGGTTTAGCCTAGTTTTACATGGTTGCCGCGGGTTGTTTTTTTAGTCCATGGGTTGAAGCTATTTTCATTAGTAATAATAATAATAATAATAATAATAGTTACATTTATATAGCGCTTTCCTGGGTACTCAAAGAGCTTTACACATGGAAGGGGGAATCTCCTCAACCACCACCAATGTGCAGCATCCACCTGGATGATACGACGGCAGCCATATTGCGCCAGAACGCCCACCACACACCAGCTTACTGGTGGAGAGGAGACAGAGTGATGAAGCCAATCAGTATACATATATATACATGTATACAGTATATGGGGATAATATAGTACATGATGGGCCATGATGATGGACAGAGGCCAATGGGCAAATCTGGTCAGGATGCTGGGGTTAAACCCCTATTCTTTTTCGAAGGACATCCTGGGATTTTTTATGAGCACAAAGAGTCAGGACCACAGTTTAACGTCTCATCTGAAGGGGTTAGGAATCTTGCTTAGCAGTGGGCAACTACTCTTGGGATACAGCGTAACAGCTATCACCTTTTACCCCCCTGGAAAGTGATTTTTACCCCCCGGAATGCAATTATTACCTCTCGGAATGTGATTTTTACCCCCCGGATTTTTTTTTTTACCCCTGGCAATGTTTTTTACCTCCCGGAACGCAATTTTTACGTTCCGGGAGGGGGAGTACTATGAATGACGCTTGACAACAACAGTTCCTATAACATTATCTTAATGAATAGAAAATAGCCTTAAATTATGTTTAGTAACAGGAACACGAGAAGTGTGTTTAAAGGGTCATGAAACTCCCCTCTTTCAGCTCAAGGCTCACAATCTTTTTGAAAAATGCAACTTAAATGGGCGTGGATGACTGTGAGAAGAAGGGAGGGGAGTGGGTGTGGTATGGCACGGCAGGGGAGAGGGGTGGGGGAACTGTCATCGCCAGAGAGACCCATATGCATATCGACCGTCACTAAAAATCTGTGGTAAAACGTGAGGAAATGCTAGATTTTTTTTTATAGCTGACAAAGTTAAAGTCTAATGAAATACACTGACACCTTATTTTTGTCCTTTCAAAAGTAACTGAATTCCCTGCTACATATATTAGCCTACAGTAATCATAATTGTATTTAAAACATAGAAATGTACATGCATATGTATAATGATGTCATTATAAAATATATATTTGTTTATATACACACTATAAATGCATATATTTGAAAATAATACATTTTCCGCTTAAAAAAAAACAGCGTTCCGTAACTTACATAGCCTAGATCTACGCGCCCCCTAAACCCACATAATAAAGATGGACAGTGACATAGAAATTTGCACAAATTAAGCATACGTTCCATAAAATTGAAGTATTATCGAAATATAAAAAATTTTATAACGAGTGATTATTTAACAAAAGGCAAGTAAAACGGTCAGGGTTACATTTTAGACACACACACACACACACACACACACACACACACACACACACACACACACACCTCTGAAGCGATAGAAAAGTCCTCGGGATCGCATCACTCGCAAGACGCAACCTGCATTGGTGTACAAGGCCGAAGTCCACCATTCTCCAGTTGAGTGGTTGCTACACACACATAGTTTAGATGTGTCCGTGGTTGGCCAACCAACCGCCCGCAGCCAGAGTCTAGCCCTGGCAGCATCGCGGGGAAAGATGCACTGGAACTTTTGCACCACGAAAACAAACGCGCGTCCCATCATTGACTCTCTCATCTCCTACGCGATATCACACGGCGTGAACACAACCAATCAGCTTGTGCAGCGCACAGGTCCCACCCCTGAAAGTTCCTGAACTTTGAAAAAGTACTACCTCATGAGCAGGGACTATCGGAGGGGGAAATTAAATATTTACCCGGAACTTCATTTAGACCCTGGTTCCTGCGGTGTAAACACATCGAGTACCAGCCCAAAGTTCCTAGTTCCTGGGGAAAGTTCCTGCGGTGGAAACGCGGCTATTGTCAGTCTCAGCCTATTTAAACCATGTACACATTCATTCCCTGTGAAGTCTTGTATGTTGTTGCGCTGCATTTCTGAGCATTTCTCTGGTTCCATGTATTTCGGTTTTTGGACTCTCTGCCTGCCTTTGATTACCCGTTTGCCTTGTTCCCAACCTTGTGTGTTTTGCTTGTTTGGACTGCCTACCTGTGTTTTGACCTGTTGCCTGTACGTTGGATTACGTGTCTGGATTGCCCCATTATTAAAAGCTGCATTTGGATCTGAACCTTCTTGTCTCAGAGCAGTTCGTAACACTAGTATTAGATCAAAATTGTTCAATATAAAATATTTTGATATTATAAATTGATCGATAAAGTAAAATAACATGAGAGATCATTTCATTTCCTTTTTTTCAGTTTCATTTTAATTTGAGTTAAAAATATAAGCTAATAAATATAATAAAATTAAAAGTTTAAAATCAAATCCAAAATCAAATCTATGCATAATGCACAATAATTAATGAATTGTTGAACGAACGAACGAACGAACGAACGAACGAACGAACGAACGAACGAACGAACGAACGAACGAACGAACGAACGAACGAACGAACGAACGAACGAACGAACGAACCAATCAATCAATCAATCAATCAATCAATCAATCAATCAATCACAAGCAAGTCTGACAAATTACAAATTGTATTGTAGTTTTCTATTTCTATAGAGCTTCTAATCACTTTTGTTGGATATAAATGTTTTTTTTTCCCACTTTGATCCACCCAGGTTCTATTCATGTTACATGTTCAAAACCTGCATATGTTCATCTTAGCAAATGACTGTGACCATTTCTCTCCCACCCCCCACCCCCCACCCCCCTACCCCCTACCCTTACAACAGGTAAACGTGGCATGAATAAGTGAAATGAAGTAGATCTGGCCTTTCTAACCCCCGACAGTCAGACAGATGGATTGTGTTGCTCGGCAACAGCCATCAAAGCCAGCCAGCATCACCTCCGCCACCTCTCTGACTCGCACACCATCAAAAGAATATTCCGCTGACTTATCCACGTCCTTTCCCTCTCTCTCCTTTGCATGTTCCCTTATAAACGAACAGAAGTGCATAAATATTTGTCAAAGGAATGCATGTCTGAAATTGCAAGTGTCTATGATCATAAATAAAGCTGTGAAAGCTTTAAAAGTGGTCGAGGAGTTTCTTCAAACTGGTGTCATATAACCTTGCGTCTGTGGCCCATCGGCCTGTGATCCATGCTAGGATGACAGGTTTTAGCCCCGTTCTTCTGATGGAGGGATTCAAAGAGCTTTAAACTTACTCTCAGCACCTGAACTCCATTCTGAAGGTCACCCTCTGTATATATGCGTGCGCTTTCTTCAACGTGATCTATCATATCGGGCAGCCATAGCCTACTCTTGTGCAAAGGTGATATAGCACCCATTGTTCACAGAACTACACTAAAATAACAATGATCGATGCTCAAAAATAGTTTACCTTCAGATTCGCAGCATACGTAAACAGTAATCAATAGGCCGTCTCACAAGGACAAAACTGCTGGTATTGGGTGTTATCGGCATTTAAGATGAATGTGACTGAGAACAGGTTGTGGCCGTGGGGTTTCTTGAGTTCTCCAGAGCACTGCCTTATGTAGTCTTTCATTCATATAGACCACACATGTAACATTTCTGGACCGACACACACACACACACACACACACACACACACACACACACACACACACACACACACACACACACACACACACACACACACACACACACACACACACACACACACACACACACACACACACACACACACACACACACACACACACACACACACACACACACACACACACACACACACACACACACACACACACACACACACACACACACACACACACACACACACACACACACACACACACACACACACACACACACACACACACACACACACACACACACACACACACACACACACACACACACATCTCAAGCCTGCATTTATTTGATCAAAAATATAGAAAAAAATTTAATATTGTGAAATATTATTACAATTTAAAATAATGGTTTTATTTTAATACACTTAAAATAACATGTAATTTATTCCTGTGATCAAAGCTGAATTTTCAGCATCATTACTCCAGTCTTCAGTGTCACATGATCCTCCAGAAATCATTATAATATGATGATTTGATACTCAGTTATTATCAGTGTTGGAAACAGTTGTGCTGCTTAACTTAATATACATTTGGAACCTGTGATACTTTTTTCAGGATTCATTGATGAATAAAAAGTCGAAAAGAACAGCATTTATTCAAAATAGAAATCTTAACAATATAAATCTTTAATATCACTTTTTATCAATTTAACATATCCTTGTTGAATAAAAGTATTACTTTCTTTCAACAAAAAAAGAAAGAAAAAATACTGACCGCAAACTTTTGAACAGTAGAGTATATCGTCACAAAAGATTTATATAATTTTTTTTTTTTTTTTTAAATGTATAAAAGAATCCTGAAAAAAGTACAACAGGTTATAAAAAAAATATTAAGCAGCACAACTGTTTCCAACATTGCTAATAAATCAGCATATTAGACTGATCATGTGACACTGAAGACTGGAGTAATGATGCTGAAAATTCAGCTTTGCATCTCAGAAATACATTATATTTTAAAGTATATTATATTTAAATAGAAAACCATTATTTTAAATTGTAATAATATTTCACATTATAACTGTTTTTCTGTATTTTTGATCAAATAAATGCAGGCTTCTTAACATTAAAAATAGTAATGTTTCCAAACTTTTGACTGCACGCACGCACGCACGCACGCACGCACGCACGCACGCACGCACACACGCACACACGCACACGCGCGCACACACACACACACACAGTGTTGAGTTGTAAAAGAGTGAATTTGTTACTTCAGTCATATAAACTTTATGCCCCTCTGTGCTGATCTATTCTTCGACTTTGACCTTTACGTCGTTCAGCCCCAGAGGAGCAAAACACACAGTAGCTATAATAAATCCAGTCTATCCACTACTGGACAGCACAGCAACGCAAAATCACAGCAGACAAGACTGAAAACCTGGATCAAAAATATAGACTGAGTCAAATCTCACAATAGCAATTAATCAAGCAGTTCATTTCCATCTCATCATTAACAGAGTCAAATAAAGGTTCTGACAACTCCTTCTCAAAGCTCATCAGAATAATCCATTTTATTGGCTGCTTGTCTCTCCGCAAGATTGACTTTTGTTTTTCTTTAATGCACGAGAAGTAACTAGCCCATCTGATCAATATTAATATCTTTCTGTTTTTCCACTTATCAAATAGTAAACTCTTCCATGAGTTGTGTGAAACAGGCCTCACAGAGAAGTTAAAACACATGTGAAACATTTGACTCTAGTTCATGAAAAGCCATTAAAACTACTAACGACACTGAATGAAATAACTCTTCTCTGACTTTTATAAAAAATAATAAGTATAATCACCTGAACCGTACTCCACTGGATGTTATGTTTGGCACCGGTGGAGCTGTTTCAATGAGCCAAATGACAGTGTGCTTCTAATGGCATATTTGTGTTTTCCATTCTCGTAAGAAACTTCCTCAGAGGGGCAGTCAGGACGGCCAAAAATAAGAACGTTTGAAGAGGAAAATATCTTTATGTTTGGGTAAAATCACACACACAGTAAACGGGATGGCTCCCTGTCGAGTGTGGATAATGACGGGGGTCTGCTTTTCCCTTCTGCTCAATAATGACCACATTTTTCATAGAGGACAAACTTTGAAAACGGTCGATCAGAGTTATCCTTTGAGATTTGTGAAGCATACACACAACACACACACACACACACACACACACACACACACACACACACACACACACACACACACACACACACACACACACACACATTGGGTTTTCATGTTTTAGGAGACATTCCATAGACAATGATTTTTATAATGTGTAAACTATATTCTATCCTCCAACACTAACCGTACCCATCACAGAAAACTTTCTGCATTTTTACTTTTTCAAAAAAAATTAAAAACACTTAGTATGATTTATAAGCTGTTTTCCTCATGGGACAAAAAATTTCCCCACAAGGTCAAGGATTTTTGGATATTGCCATCGTTGGCAATTTTTTCGTTTTTACCCATTAACGGTATACCTGAACCAACCATGCACACACACACACACACACACACACACACACACACACACACACACACACACACACACACACACACACGTTGGGTTTTCATGTTTTATGGAGACCATAGACATAATGATTTCTATAGTTTGGTCAAAACTTGACATGTAACCTCCTATAAATACCTGAGATTTGGCTTAACTTTCACTGATCATATAATCATTCTTCAGAAGAAAGTTAAATCTAGACTTGGCTTCTTATACCGAAATAGATTTGTGTTAACTATATCAGCCAAAAAATAGCACTATTTTACACGCAAAGGTGTCCTAGAACAAATTGATGCGTTATATCATGCAGCTGTAAGATTGATTACTAATGCTCCATATAGAAACATCATTGTGAATTGCAATCTATTTTAAATTGGACATCATAACATATTAAATGAGAATTACACTGGTATATCTTTATTTATGAAGATATGCTTCAAGATATGCTGCAACATCAGGTATATACAACTTGTCTAATCATTTTCCCAGAAAGAGAAGTGTTTATGGCAGTCCGGCTTTCAACTTTGCTGCACCAAATGATTGGAATATGTTACAAAAATCACTGAAAATAGAGACGTATATTCCAAAAGCTGCTTTTAAAATATTATTAGGGAGCTTTTTAGTTACTGTTTGTAAATGTTTTAACTACGTGACTTTCCTGATTTAAATAAAGGTTAAATGAAAATAAATGAAAAACACACACATATTAAAAATGCATGGTTTCCCTATAATGCTGTCACTAAACATAGAAATATAAATAGGCTGTAGATTTTGATATTTGATTTATCTTTTCCCATGCTGTTCCAGGCTGGTTTGTACTGTTTTCATGCTGGTCTAGATAATCGTAAATTTAGCTGTTTGTTCGATATGGTCTTTCTGATGAAGTAAATGTTCTTGGGTAAGCTAGTAACGATAGATACACTTTCCAAAACAAAACATATGATGGTGACCAGCAATGCCTTCCATATGTTCTTTAGGCATATGAAAGGAGCAACGAGATACCCTAACCATGACTACAAGCCCAGTTTTCAGCTAAGGTGGTCTAAATAACAACTGAAGTGTCATGTGACTCTGAGCACAGCTTAATCTGCTGACATCAGCGTTCTTGTCTTACATTCATACTTCGCCAGATGAACCTCATCTTGCCACACACACACGCCAGTATTGCAAACATGTTTTCAATATAAATCCCATTATTTTGAGGGACCAGATAATGGAAAACATGAATTGCTCTGCAGTAATAAAAAATAGGCATTGAAATTGAAAAAAAGAGGCATATATCAAATGTTTAGGGTTTGGGGTCAGTACAATTTTTTTTTTATAATACATTTATTCAGCAAGGATGCTGATTTAACATTGTTAAAACATATCTATATATTTCAAATAAATGCTGTTCTTTTAAACTTTTCATTCATTAAATAATGCAGAAAAAAATCATGGTTTCCTCAAAAATATGAAGCATTACAACTTTTTTGAACATTGATAATAATAAGAAACGTTTCTTGAGCAGCAAATCATCATATTAGAAAGATTTCTGAAGGATCATGTGACACTGTACAAAGGAATACATTTCATTTTTAAATATATTAAAATAGAATTATAGAATTTTAATTATAATAATAATCCCAATATTACTGTTTTACTGTATTTTATCATGAATAAATGGAGCCTTGCTGAACATAAAATACTTATTTTAAAAACATAAAAAAATTCATACCCAACCAAAACTTTAGAATGGTAGTGTATATAATAAAAAATATATAAACTATAAATATTAATTTCTATAGGTGGCATTTTTTAATCACTTATGTCAGTAATGTTTCTGAAAATATATTTAAACAATACAAATTTAGATTAAAATCTTCTGGCGGGTTTTTTCTGCATGTTGCATAACGGGAAAATGTTAACAAAAAACTAAATGACAATGAAACCTTGACCACCATTAGAAGTAGACTTTAGGGACTTTCACATGTTTTATTTCAATATTTTCTCTTTAATGGCAACAGTACCATTTCTTCTGAATAGCAAATGTCAGACAGTGAAAGAATGCACTCGGGCCGTTATAGAATATTACCTCTCATAATTCATACATAAAGCCTTGATAGGTTGACGAGAGATATTGCATAATGGAGCTGGTGACTTTGTAAGCTTGTGAAGGACAGAGGGGGGTAGAACATCTTATTTCTGCTCGATGAAGCATATATACCAGCTGGACACAAAACAAGAGTTTCACCTATATAGTGTGAAATAAGCAGAAAAGGCCTGTCTGTCACAGATAAATGTGTGTCTCAACGTTAAATGGGTAAAAAAGGGGCACATTTTTAATCACATACTGAATTCACAGATAGTGTTGACTGATAATATCTGCTGTACGTCTCTTTAGGCATATTTAGTCTGGTCGGGGACGGGGTCTTGGGCGAAATGCTGTCTTTCACCCAGCTCTTCAGCCTTACACACTTCTGATGTGCATTTGAAGGTTTATTAAAGTGATTTCACCAGAGTACTGTTATCAGTTCACTTTGCTGCCACACAACATGTCACATGTGGAACTGAAACAGTCTGAAAGAAATATGAGCTGGTGTTGCCAGGGTCCATAATCTATATATGTCAAAACTGGGACATGAAATCTAATTTTAAGACTATAAATACAACCTTCAAATTTTCTTCTTTCATATTCCACAGAAGAAGAAAAAAGCTCTATGAGTTTGAGTTGAGTGAATGGTGACAGAACTTTCATTTTGGGGTGAACCGTCCCTTTAAATCTGCATTGAGTTACGAGATGGGAATGCTCTCCAAGGATTGGCTCTGAGCTGGAAGAAAGAATAGAAAATATAAGCAGGAGAATTACAAACGGCTGTTGAGGACATGCAACCTCTCCACCAAACTACACCAGATGACTGGAAAATAGTTTTCACCTTAGAGGTCAAGTAGAAATGTTAAATCTAGATACAGCCCTCGAGAAAAAAAGAAAAGAAAAACAGAGTTGCCTCAAAATGCATAGGATGTGTGATGAGCAAAAAATAACACTTAACATGGCGTGAATACCAACTTAAAATTGCATAAAGCACATCAATAAAATAATACAAATATATTTTAAAGACTGTAAAAGACTGTTATACAGTAATCAAATCCTTATGTATGAGACTTTAAAGGGACAGTCACCCTCGTGTCGCTTCAGACCCGTATGATGTCATTCATTCTGTGGAATGTAAAAGGAGAACTTTTATGCAGATTTTGACCAACATCAATTCCTCTGTGAACATGTCTCTCAAGCTCCAAAAACAATGGGGCATGTTGTCACATTATACAGGGTAAGCTGTCACAATGAAACTTGCCATTAAACATAATATTATAGGCTTAATTTCAAACTAAAACAATTATAAATCAAAATAAGTCATGAAATAGTTAGAAAATAATAACAACATTGGTTTAGAATTTATATACAGTGAGGAAAATAAGTATTTGAACACCCTGCTATTTTGCAAGTTCTCCCACTTGGAAATCATGGAGGGGTCTGAAATTGTCATCGTAGGTGCATGTCCACTGTGAGAGACATAATCTAAAAAAAAAAATCCAGAAATCACAATATATGATTTTTTAACTATTTATTTGTATGATACAGCTGCAAATAAGTATTTGAACACCTGTCTATCAGCTAGAATTCTGACCCTCAAAGACCTGTTAGTCTGCCTTTAAAATGTCCACCTCCACTCCATTTATTATCCTAAATTAGATGCACCTGTTTGAGGTCGTTAGCTGCATAAAGACACCTGTCCACCCCATACAATCAGTAAGAATCCAACTACTAACATGGCCAAGACCAAAGAGCTGTCCAAAGACACTAGAGACAAAATTGTACACCTCCACAAGGCTGGAAAGGGCTACGGGGAAATTGCCAAGCAGCTTGGTGAAAAAAGGTCCACTGTTGGAGCAATCATTAGAAAATGGAAGAAGCTAAACATGACTGTCAATCTCCCTCGGACTGGGGCTCCATGCAAGATCTCACCTCGTGGGGTCTCAATGATCCTAAGAAAGGTGAGAAATCAGCCCAGAACTACATGGGAGGAGCTGGTCAATGACCTGAAAAGAGCTCGGACCACCGTTTCCAAGGTTACTGTTGGTAATACACTAAGACATCATGGTTTGAAATCATGCATGGCACCGGAAGGTTGTCAAGGCCCGTCTTAAGTTTGCCAATGACCATTTGGATGATCCAGAGGAGTCATGGGAGAAAGTCATGTGGTCAGATGAGACCAAAATAGAACTTTTTGGTCATAATTCCACTAACCGTGTTTGGAGGAAGAAGAATGATGAGTACCATCCCAGGAACACCATCCCTACTGTGAAGCATGGGGGTGGTAGCATCATGCTTTGGGGGTGTTTTTCTGCACATGGGACAGGGCAACTGCACTGTATTAAGGAGAGGATGACCGGGGCCATGTATTGCGAGATTTTGGGGAACAACCTCCTTCCCTCAGTTAGAGCATTGAAGATGGGTCGAGGCTGGGTCTTCCAACAATGACCCGAAGCACACAGCCAGGATAACAAAGGAGTGGCTCTGTGAGAAGCATATCAAGGTTCTGGCGTGGCCTAGCCAGTCTCCAGACCTAAACCCAATAGAGAATCTTTGGAGGGAGCTCAAACTCCGTGTTTCTCAGCGACAGCCCAGAAACCTGACTGATCTAGAGAAGATCTGTGTGGAGGAGTGGGCCAAAATCCCTCCTGCAGTGTGTGCAAACCGGGTGAAAAACTACAGGAAACGTTTGACCTCTGTAATTGCAAACAAAGGCTACTATACCAAATATTAACATTGATTTTCTCAGGTGTTCAAATACTTATTTGCAGCTGTATCATACAAATAAATAGTTACAAAAATCATACATTGTGATTTCTGGATTTTTCTTTTTAGATTATGTCTCTCACAGTGGACATGCACCTACGATGACAATTTCAGACCCCTCCATGATTTCTAAGTGGGAGAACTTGCAAAATAGCAGGGTGTTCAAATATTTATTTTCCTCACTGTATATATGTATATATGTTAACATGTTAACATAAGTTAACCCTGCCCCCTAAGCACATGAATGAAAATGTATTCTGAACATTTAGAAAGGTCTCTTACAACTGAAAATGTGATCACAACATACATTATGTAAAGCCCAGTAACAGGATTACATCCTGCGATCACCAGTCAATCTAAACAAGGAACATGCCTACAGGAACAGGACACACTGTGGTGTACAAGGACACGTTCAGCCTAGGGCTGGGTTTACTCAATGTCCTCTATCCAGTCAGCCCTGTATTTGATGTGACCCCCTCATTGGCTTTCTGTGACGGTCACTCTGAACTCATAGCTGAGGGGGCTTTCCTATCAACAGCACAGCACAGGCAATCTCTGGAAGATCTAACAGGGATGAAATTCCATCAGAAGTGTGGGCTTCTTCCCAAGTTAAAAATGTCCTCTCCAGCAGTTATTGATTCATAGAGCTGCAGTACGCTCTAGATATTAATGTTGACCCCTGAAGCACTGAGGTCACAGCCACTACTTTGTAATGCAAGGTGTGAATCCAGCCAGTTAAAACAGTAAGACTTCACTAAAGACGAATATATATATACTTTTATATTTTTTCATCTTCTGTCTGTTTAGTGAAGTCTTACTGTATATATATATGTGTGTGGCAACTACTGTTCAAAAGTTTGAGATCAGTAAGGTTTTTTTTTTTTTTTTGAAATTAATTCTTCAGCAAAGACCATTAAATTAATCAAAAGTGACAGTAAATGTTACAAAAGATTTATATATTTTTTTAAAATTATGTTCTTTTGAACTTTCTATTCAGCAAAGAAACCTGAGGAATAATGTATCATGGTTTCCACGACAAAATAAATAATAATAGTTTCTTGAGCACCAAATCAACATATTATAATGATTTCTGAAGGATCATGTGACACTGAAGACTGGAGTAATGATGCTGAAAATTCAGCTTTGCTATCATAGGAATAAATTACATTTGAAAATACAAAAAAATATACTTTTAAGGCTAAAAATAAGTACTCATTTTTAAAAGGAATACAAGATTGTTTTTATCCTTTATTTATTCATGGAATAAATGTGTCTGTCTCCTGAGGCTCTCATACAGTGTAATTCCTGTATTATTCCACAGATCTGGAGCATTATAGTGAATCTTTGCCACCGCTGTCACACAGGAGCACTGAAACCGCTTCATTGTCAATGCTGTCAGTGAAGGGATCGTACACAAGTGTGACAGAAAACAACCATGGCAAGTAAGAAGATGCTGACATTAATTGTGCCCGGTATGTGCAGGAAAAAAAAACCTGTTTCAAATGTCCATACTGTCATACTTACAGCATGCAGCGTGTAGGCTGGCAACATTGAACAGATTATATTATTCTGTAAAGCTCCAAATTAAACGCTGTCTAGGATTAAGTGGAATGTGGGAACTTAAGCATAGAGAGAGAGGGAGACAGACAGAGAGAGAGAGAGAGAGAGAGAGAGAGAGAGAGAGAGAGAGAGAGAGAGAGAGAGAGAGAGAGAGAGAGAGAGAGAGAGAGAGAGAGAGAGAGAGAGAGAGAGAGAGAGAGAGAGAGTTTCCACAGTCTCATCAAGTTGCAAAAGTCCACTTCTCCATCCAGATAATTATTTGTTCCTCATGACCAGAACACAGATACAGAACTCCAAAGGAAGCTCTAAAGAACTTTACAAAGAAAGTTCTACACATTCCCCCTAAACCTTACATTTATTAATATTTTAGGTAAAGTGTCTAGTACTTTCAGCTCAAGATTTTACCCCAAAACCAGTGCAAAATATGTCCACAGACGTTTTTAAAATATGCTTTAACTTTATAAGTTAAGCATTCAACGCATAAAACACTTTTTTTACTTATAAAACTGTTTTAAACTTAATATGAAATGCATGATGAAAATGTGTGTAATATATCACAACAAAACAAAACAACTTGAATTATTCTGTTTATACGATAACTCTCCTGCCATATCTAGATTTAAAATGAATCGCGAGGACTTGTCACCCTGTGTCACATGACCATAAACGATTAAATTACTTCCTTGAAGTAACCATTGCTTGTTCCCTTCACTAACGGACTTGTGGAAGGGCTCTTCATGAAGGGATTCAGTTGCATTTAGAATTTGCCATATAACACTCATGGCCACTTTATTAAGTACACTTGTTCAACTGCTTATTAACGCATATATCTAATCAGACAATCACATGGCAGCAACTCAATGCATTTAGGCATGTAGACATAGTCAGCTGACTTGTTGCCTCGCTGCCTTATCAGGCAATGTCTTTGTAGGCATGTAAGGTACCTCACGAAACTGATTTCGAACAAACTTCTGCAGTGTAACGGTTTTATGATCTACAGCAAGATGGGGAGAGCTTTGGTAAAAACTAAGCGAATATTTCATTACTACAATAGCAATTTCTCTATTGTTTGGATGTTGGTA
>NC_138741.1:25667321-25834821 GCF_965113295.1 Leuciscus leuciscus | reverse complement strand
GTGAACTAAAGCAAAAGCTAAATGCACTTCACTGCACAAAAAAAGAAAACCTTACTGATCCAACCAAAGCCTCTGGGAAGAAACGGTGACCGTGTCCTTACTCTTGCGTCAGCTCTCTGCTCTAATTTGCTCCCTCTCGGCTCGGCTACATGTGTACTAGCGCATCGCGGCTTAGCGAAAGAGCGCACCGCCCCTGCATCATTAAAGCAACACTGGCCCACGCCAGTGCTAACCTGAATGCACATCTACTGCATCCTTCCGATACCGGTCAGAAGAGTCAATTAATTTCTCAGAGCTCAGAGTGTAATAGCGCTGTGTTTGTGGTCTCTGTGGGTTTAAAGATGGAGCTCTCATTTCCTGAACCCTTGAATCCCTAGATCTGAAAGTGCTGATGTATGCTAGGGAGAGTTACGCATGGATACGGGTTTGAGATGAGATCAATACACAACACTTAAGTGGGGTTTCCTGTTAGAAAATGAAGGAAATCAGTCCCGGCCTTCGGGAAACTGTCTCTGTTCTGAGACCTGAATATCAGTGGAGCGCAACCGTATTTCTGAATCTATATAGTCCATATAGGCATTTCCGAAAACATTTTTCCGTAAGGAGATCTAAGCGTTCAAACAAACCAACCAGATCCAAGATGAATCACGATGTTCAATTCCAAGGAAAAAGTGCTTAAAAAGTTTGTTTTTTTCCATGAGGAAATTAACTACTCATGCCATTAAGAATTGTGAATGACTCTATTGAATAAGCAACATCGATATAATATACAATTATTAAGTAATTTTCCAGGTACAGTATGGGCAAGGATCATCAACAGGTGTCTGACAACTGACTAGTCAGTGAGATAGTAAGAAAGTGATTTAGTAAAAACTAGTGATCTCTTCGCAATTTCTTAGCGATTTCTTAGTTTATTCTCTTTATAGATGTCTTTTATTCCCAGAGACATCATCAGATCATTTATTGGTGGACATGATCCTTGTTCTATATAATTTTACAGGGCTTCATTAAAACAGTCATTCAACCCACTGAGTTGATTTTGTAAATACACTACTGTTCAAAAATGTAGGGTCAGCAAGATTATTAAATGCTTTTGAGAGAATGGTCTTAAGCTCACCAAGGCTGAATTTATTTGATGCCAACTGTAAATAAAAAGTAAATAAATAAGCTGAATTTTCAGCATCATTACTCTAGTCTTCAGTGTCACATGATCCTTCAGAAATCATTCTAATATGTTGATTTGCTGATCAAGAAATATTTATTATTATTATCAATGTTGAAAACAGTTGTGCTGCTTAATGTTTTGATACCCAGTTGTGCTGCTTAATGTTTTGATACCCAGTTGTGCTGCTTAATGAACCCATGATACATTTTTTCAAGATTCTTTGATGAATCAACAATGTTGTAACATAGCCTACTTGTGTGAGCTTTTTTTTAATAAAAGTATCAATTTCTTTTTTTTCTCTTTTTTCTTTTTTTAAATGGAAACAATTGTAAAAACATCACTTAACAACCTGCAGAGCTCATCGTAATCCTTTCTTGAAATATGTGGCCTGCATATGTTACCTGTAAAAACTAACTTCTATACTGTAAAACATTATGATCAATACATTTTTATATTGCTTTAACTCATCGCTTTTTTTTTTAAGTTATACAAGATTCAGCTCATTTTCTAAGTCAGTTTAATGTAATTTAAGTTGAAATGACTTAAATATCCAAGTTGATTGTACTCCAAAAATTAAGGCAGCAACTTTTTTTAATGTAATTATTTTAAGTGATTTTCACAACTTTTTTCTTTTGTCAAATCAACTGAGATAATGTGGTTCAGATAACATAATATGTTGAGTTTCTATTTATTAAACCAATCTCCTTCATTGTTTTAATATTTTTTATTTTAATGAAATACAAACTTAAAGCAACCACGTAACTTACATTTTTAAGTTAAACCAACAATATTTTTTTTAACAGTGTAGAGAACACAAATGGGGATTTTATTTCCACAACACAACTGTTGCACTCATTGATCGGTAAAGCATTCTGTACAATCTATAAAATAAAAATAAATAAAAAGAATTTTATGTAAAAATGGAGGAGTGATATCTAAGATAATGAAACCAATGAAAAAAAATCTCCAGGACCAATTCAACTACTGTGTAGTCATTGAACAGGAAGGATATATTAATATAGTCTAACAAAATAGTAAAAGAATGAATCATGCTCAAAGCATATCACCAGAAATAGTGAAAAAGTGGCCACTCATATCTGCTCTAGGTCAGTGCCTTTTACAAAATTATCATTATCATTCACTTCCAAAAATTATTTGAATGACCTGTGCATTTCAAAGTAATTAATCCATTAACATGTGAGCTCAAATAAGCTGTTCATCAAGGGGAGATCGGCCTCTGTATCTCAAGGTGCTAATGCAGTTTTCAAAAGCATCTATAATCAAAAAAAAAAAAAACTTCTATAAGCACACTATGGGATCATTTCTAATCTTTTTTTCCCCACCACAGGAATCGTTATCAAATAACATTCAGACCTTCACTTCAAAAGACTCTCACTTCCTTATTATCAGTCCCTCTATCTGTCAAATCTCCATGGAGACGGTGACATTCGACCAATGAGAAACGAGGGCCTTCTAGTGAAGAGTCATATAATGCTCCCTGGAAGCTATAGTGCCAATAAGATCATTATAGATTTCCTTCAACATCAGCACTTCGTTCATGATGAAATGTTAATATTCAATGCGGTGACCTTGCGGGATACATATTCCATTATATTTATAATGTAAAATTAAAAGTAATAAAGAACACGTGTAACCCTAACTGGTGAGCGCCACTTAAGTTGAGTTTTTGAAAAATGCTAACTTAATTACCATATACGACGGATATTAAAAGAATATGACTTTAAAGGTTTATTCTGATGTGGAAATGAGCTGCGACAGCATTGAAGCAAGCACAGAAAGTAGCGAGAATGCATGTTCTGTTGCCTTGGCGATCTGAGAATGGAAGCAGAGAGATGTTAGCCAATCACAATGACAAATTGTTGGACGCCGCTGAGAAATGTGGACGTGTGCAGATTTTAAAAGCATGCTCTGAGACTCTCGGTGTGTGAATTTATGTGAGCACATATATAATTGTGTGAGAAAGCCAGAAAGAATTAGGGCTTTCGCATATTCCATCTGATTGTTCTGCATGTCAAATGCGCTGGATCTAATCACTCCACAATAGCAAACCTATTCCATGACACTCGGACAGACAATAACCTCAAGTTTGTTACGTTATTCCAGGTTTTCCACATTTTGGCAGCGTTCTTTAAGCCTGAGCCGATGACTGTGGCCACCAACATGCTGGCAAACAAAAGTCAAGTGTAATTCTGTAAATGCCATGTTCCCTCGGCTCATTTATGCAGATATTTGCTCTTCATTCGGCTGCTTCTTTCTCTGTGGGTCTGGGCAGAGCACCAGAAGTCCTCCACAACCTCAGAGCGGCTCTAGATACCATGGCAGAACACTCAACGGCGTGACATCTCTGTTCCAGAGATGTTCGGGTCCGGCCAAAGAGAGCACTGGTGCATGCATGCATCCTGGGAGGAAGGCCAATTTAAGCATGAATCCCGTCCAAATGCCCAACCAAACACGACTGCCATCGACACACAACAATACACGAGCAGAACAGCTCTACAGAGACTGTGACTCGAGATGATCCATATGACACACTCCATATTAACAAACACAACACAAGCAAAAAACTTAGTGAGCTGCCAACCTGGACAACATTTTAAGGCATCATATGTGCTGACTAAAACACTGCATGTATACTTTCCAAATTAGCACTCAAAATTCAATGCGACAAACTTAAGCATGTTCATACAGGATGATGGTGCAATCAAGAGAAATAAATATTATACTGTACAGAAAAATATCAATAGTAAATGTCTATCTTGCACCATTTCCCTGCTGGAATTTTTTTTAAAATAATCTTAAACCAGCCTAAGCTGGTTTGCTGGTCTTGGGTGGTCTCTCGGGCTGGTCTGTTGGCTGGATTTAGATGGGTTTGGGGCATTTTTTAGCTGGTTGGACAGAGAAACTGCCAGCATTAGCTTGGCCAGGTAGACAGACAATCTTAAATCAGTTAAAACTTAAACTAGCAAAGCCGTTTAGACTGGATTAAGCTTCTTTTTTTTTGTTGTTGTAGGATTCAGCCAACATTTCTGTAGCTCACAGTAGGTCTGTCTTTAAAGGTTTGAAAGTTATTGTTCAAAATCTGTTTTCATATGGAGAAAATGAATACAGTTTTCACTTCAGGAATCTGACTGTGACAATCTAGTGTAGCAAAGCACAGCTCACACAGAAATCCCTTTCAAACCTTAAAGCTTTCTGTTGGTTATCGTAGTGAATTTGCGTGACCAACTTGAACTCGTTGCAAAGTCCGATGGGAAAATCTTTCACCCTCATGCACAAATCCCGGTTGAGTGAATTCCTACTGAAATTACTTGATTTTGCCCATGAACATTTGCAGAATACTAGTAATAATAGACTGCACCTTTAGTCATTCATAGTTATATTTATATATCTTTATGGTTTAAAATCCCTTTCAAACCATAAAGCTTTCTGTTGGATAACGCAGTGAATTTGCGTGACCAACTTTAACTTGTTGCAAAGTCTGATGGGAAAATCTTTCACCCTCATGCAGAAATCCAGAAAGCGTGAATTTGATTTTGTCCATGAAAATGTGTGAATGTGACTGCACCTTTAGTCATACAGTACATAGTTACATGTATGCCTAAGATTCAAGACAACAAGCTCATTAGATTTGGAACAAAACTACAGTGTTATTATCCAATGAAATAACTTTTATTTTGATCATAACCAGACTGTTAACGTCACCTGAAATAACCCAGGCAGCCTTAAAGTGAACTAAAAAAAAATGAGAGGTGTGCTATTAAAGTGTGCGTCTGGCAGATATATATATATATATGTGTATATTAAAATCAAGATGTTCATTAAAATGTTAAGATGTTCGTCTCCTGGGTTTTTATGGTTCGAGATGTTGGTGGTGGCCCAAAGGCAACTCCGGCACAGCGAGGTTTTCGAGACGCCCTCAAAGCATCTCAAGAGCCCTCAGCAGGAGTGCCGGAACAACAGGATGGAAAAAGGTGGGGAGGATAACAGCCTCGGAATTATCTCAGGATGAAGGAACTCCAGAATTAGCCTGTTATTGCCCCTGGACGAGGACGAGATGCGATGAGAACGAGAGCAACCTCATAAGAAAAACAGAACCTTGTGTGTGCGATTAAGACAGGAAGATCCCCAGAGCTCCTGGCCCAGTTCTATTGAAACCGTAGCTCTGCAAACAGATGCTGTCAGGAGTTTTTTTGGACATTTGGGGCTAGTGATTTATTGCTGTCTGGTTCGGCTCTTAATATTCAAGTACAGAGCTGTCTTTTGGGAGAACTTCTGATGAGAAAAGCTATTCTGCTAAATCGAGTAATTACTCCATCTGTCCTTTCACAATTAACAATGTGTCTCAAGTGACAAATATGAATTAATTCCAGTGTAAAATCTTTATTAAAAGAAGCATCTCTGATACTATATTGGTCAAATAAAAACACAAAACAATATAACAATGTGTGTCAATGAGTTGCTATTTACCACTTCCCTCTCAAGTGCTTAGATTCCATTTGCACATACATATAATCAAAATGAACACATCAAGACAACATGACATGCCAAGTTTGAACATGTGTAAATGCAAATTAAATTAGAGAGAGGGAATGATTATTTGTGAATAACGACTTAAAATTCATTCCGTTGCTCATCATTTAAAGCTAACTTGTATGGTACTTTTAAATTGCTTTCATATCTTTCTGAGGCATGATGGCCACTGAGCAGCATGAACATTCTTCGAAACATTTCCTTTTGTGTTCTGCAAAAAAGAGAAAGTCATACATTTTGAATAATATGAGGGAGAGTGAATACATGAGAAAATTTTCCCTTCAAAATACAACATGACAAACACAACTCGTCTTGTTAAACCACTTGGAGAACTCTTAAGCAGATGTCTGATGAAGTGATTCTGCCACATTCCTGCAATGTATAAGCTCATTGTTTGTTCTGGATGGTACCATGACCGGTTTGGTTTCCCTAGCACCTGTGAACCACTTGGAAATGCTCTGGGTCTGCAAAAGAGCTCAGTTTGCCTTGAGAAAAACCCCTGGAAAACTGTTCCTTGTTAGTTATTGATACACATCCATTAAACACCCACACTGAAAAGAAAATCAGTAAGATTAAAAAAACATAGACTATAGAAATACTGTTAGATTTTGTATTAGTGTTTAACTTTAAAAAATGAAATCTGAAATATTTGCACCACTAGTGCCACAAAATGTAACAAACAAACAAATAAATTAATAAATACAGTTCTGCCCCAAACTGATTGAGTCAGTGTTGCGGTTTTGGGTTGGATGAATACATCAGTGGAAAACAAAATTCCCAGAATCCACTTTGTTAGTAGGTGAAAAAAGGAGTGTTGCACCATTGGCACCATGTTTTCAAACTCTACTGACCCAATAATATAACATATTACCACAAAACCAGTCACATGGGTACATTTTTTGAAAGTGAGATACACCATCTGAAAACTGAATAAAGAAGCTTTCCATTGATGTATGGTCTGTTAGGATATGACAATATTTAGCCGACTATTTGAAAAACTGGAATCAGAGGGTGCAAAAAAATCGAAACATTGAGAAAATCGCCTTTAAAGTTGTCCATTTATGTTCGCGATTGTGCTGCATTCACTCACAAAAAGAAATGTTTTATATATTTACGGTAGGAAATTTACAAAATATCTTCATGGAACATGATCTTTACTTAATATAATGATTTTTAGCATAAAAGAAAAATCGGCCCAAAAATTTGGCACATACAATGTATTGTTGGCTATTGCCACAGATATACCTGTGCTACTTGTGACTGGTTTTGTGATCCAGGGTCACATATACTCACTTATCAAGAAGGCCAACAAAAAGAGAGCGGTTCAAATCTTAATAATCTGAGTTTCTATCTCAAAAGTGACCAAAACAGGTATATTCTATATACAAGATAATTTGCTCCGTCTCCTTCTCTCTCGCCAAGTCCATAAAGAAGGAGACCTGCCATAAATTGTGCAAGAGGAAGACCTTCAAGAAAACTCAAAGAAGCATCTCACTCAATATCGCCCATATACACATAATTAGTACAATCAATGAGAGAAAATCTTCATGAAATATTGATTGGAATCAAAGGTTATTGAATTTCTGCTGAGACTACTGTACACGTGAGAGGAGAAACTAGACAGAAAACATGCCTGCCCTTTATCAAGACCAGCCTGGGAAAAACAGATGGCAGAAACGAACAGAAAAAGCCATATATTTGGTACAACAGTGCTGTTCAGTTTGTAGTCCTAAAACCTGGACACGAATAGCATTTTTGAGCCTTGTGTTCCCTCAGGAATTTCTAATGGGTTTTCTTAGAATAGCAGTTTTGGAATTTTGGTGGAAAATAAGGTCTGTGGTGAATATTACTTGAAGAGACGTTCATGTTTTGTTCTACAGCATAAATTATGATCAGTTATATCTCAAACATGAATTCTGAAACCGTTGTACACTTAAGGACTATAAGCACACAATGGTTTCCACAAAACCATTATTCTTAAAACCCATTAAACATTGGGAACTCTAGTCTACTGAAACGGCCTATAAATAATGTCATGATGAAGAGCTCTATACAAGGAATAGATAGCAAAGATCTGCTCCCTATCTAAACTCTACAGCTCTGGAAAATTCCATTTGAAGAGGAATATTTCCTGAGCAAGATGTGGAAACTTCTATATTTTTCAAATGAGTTACTGGGTTTGTAGATAAATCATTAAGGAACACTGCAAGGTTTCATTATTTACAACAGTACGAGTTTTACCAGTGCAGGTTTAGAGGTGGTCCACTGCTGGAGACATGAAGATCCAACTTGTTGAGTTACATAATGGATCATTGAGTAAAATTAAGCCAAAAGCTGATTTCCCAGTTGTGGGAGTTCAACATTATTCAGTTTGCTGTTCAAGGATTCTGCCGGTGGTCTGACAGGAGGTTTTTTTGGACTGGAAATTGTTCAAGAAATTAATCCTACATCATAAATTTACCAAGTTCAAAGACTCTTTCCTAAGTCTAGCAACTAACTTGGGTTTTAATGCAGCTTTAACACTTAAATTGAAACAGAAATATTCATATGCAACAAGCTTTTTCTAAACAATGCGTTTTTTCATGCTCTTTTTGATGAAAAATGCCAAGCAGATCAAATTTACTTAAAATACTTACATTTGTTTCACTGTTTCTTGCAATGTACAACAAAAACAACAATTCTTAGAACAAAGGAAGAGAGAAAGATACAATTATATGCAGGAGAATAGATACATATCCATTCAGAGTGCATTAATATTACAGAATTTTAAAATGTGGTGTCGAGTTCTGCAGTTGCTTAACTTTCGTTCAGTGTTAACCTCATTTGAGGCTGATGGGAATTATTTCATGATGTATGTTGTCAAAGTAATTCACGTAAGGTCATAAGAATTTTTTTTTGTTATGTTTTCTAGAAAGATTCCACAATAATATATAAAGTATAATGTATATCGGCATTAAAAAGATAAGGAAGGGGAAGCCATGTAATGTTAGAGTAATGTAATGCCACAACTTAAATTATTTTGACATCTGTGTTCTTGCCATCACTTCTCCTGATATTCCCAGCCACTGAATGTAAGCTTCTCCATATTCCAAGCTAGCTTGTTGCAATGGAGACGTCATGAAAACGCGCGAGTCGTGAAGATTACGGAAATGAATCTAGGATTTGGATTGTTGAATTTCAAATCAGTAGGGGTTAAAGCAACAAAAATAGCATTGTAACAAGCTATGTTTAGAATGGTGACTGGAATATTATTACTGAAATCTTATTAGCAATTAGTTACATAGTTACTGCAAAAAGTAATATTATTACTGCAACCCGTTAGTGATGAATTACGTTAGTGACCCAACACTGCACATAAACAAAAGTCTTTAGACCTGGGAAAGTTATGAGCATCTGATCGTTTTCATTGCTAATATCTTTCAATTAAACACTGACATTCCCCATAGGCCAATATTATAGGAGATGAATCTGCCAAAATATGAAAGCGCTTCAAAATGCTGCTCTTGACGGATGGTTGTTTGTATAATAAATAGGTCCAAAGAGAACAAGAGACAACAAACTGCAAACAAACAGTATGCACTGTAACTCTATGGAGGCACTTTGTATAAATGCTGCTATTTTTAATGAATTTTGTGTCATTTTCCTACTCATCATGAATATATTACCACTGCACAGTAATTACAATTAAATGCAGAGAAAGAAAGGTTGATTATCACAGCTAAAACTAATTTCCATGAAAGATGGAGTCTAGGAAAATTTTACAAACGGCAGGGAAAGAGGGAGAGGGAGAGAGAGAGAGAGAGAGAGAGAGAGAGAGAGAGAGAGAGAGAGAGAGAGAGAGAGAGAGAGAGAGAGAGAGAGAGAGAGCAAATTGCCCCTTCATTTCAGCAAACACAAACTACACAAATGCTCAATTAAACAAATAGGGTCTTATATCGTCCTTATAAAAACGCTGCAACACTGCCTGAACAATAGCATTAAAGTTATTAAGCTAAGCTTGTCGTTAAGCTAATTAACATGTAACCAATGACATTTCTGCTGCAGCCCAGCGGTAGACGGGATTAATGCTCAGCAGTGCTGGGATGTGAGATATTATTAAATCTAATCTAAAAATTATTTGAATGTATCTTATAATTTCACTTAAGTCGTATTGAAAGGGAGTATAGTGTCTTTGCATATTAATCTGGGATACAAGAGTATTTTTACATCAAAAAAATTAAATAAATGCTCATTCCTTTTTATAAATATCTACAGAAAATCGTTAGAACAACAGAACATGTATTAGATGTTGTCTATATGGATATGTGGTATCATGTAAATATATTCAGTACCAAAATAAAACAAAGAAAGACTGCCCTACTGTGTGTGTGTGTGTGTGTGTGTGTGTGTGTGTGTGTGTGTGTGTGTGTGTGTGTGAGAGTGAGAGTGATAGTGAGAGAGAGAGAGAGAGAGAGAGAGAGAGAGAGAGAGAGAGAGAGAGAGAGAGAGATGTTGCCATATAAAGAGCTGGTTTCTATGGTTACAGTCAGACTCTGGCAGTGGATGCTAATAGGTGCATGTCAGAATTCATAAATAATATTAATATATCACAACCAAAAAATGCAGAACACTGTATAGTAAAGGTCTCGGAGTTTGTAATGTTGTAAACTTTCTTTTCTAATATACACAGCGATATAGTATTCAGGTATTACTACAAAACGGTACTGTGGCGGTACCATGGTACAGTAGTATCAGATGGTAATACTATAATACTTTGATATATATATACCATGGCACAAAGCGATAAATAATTCATACATCATGATTTACTACAATAAACCATACTCAGGCCATTCTTAAAATGTTATTTGCATGGCATATTTTTGTACTACCAAGGTATTTTTTATTTTTTGCAAAAAAAATAAAATAAAATTGTATGTATTAACTAACATGACCTAACAATGAGCAATACGTCTGTTACAGTATTTATTAACCTTTGTTAGTGTAAGTTAATAAAAATAGATGTTCATTGTTTGTTCATGTTAGTTCACACTGCATTAACTAATGTTGACAAATACAACCTTTGATTTTAATAATGTATTAGTAAATGTTAAAATTAATATTAAGTAAGATTAATAAATGCTGTAGAAGTATTGTTCATTCTTAGATCATAACTAAGGTAGTTAACTAATTAACCTTATTGTAAAGTGTTTAAAAAAAATTTTTTTAACAAAAAACCTGTTCCAAATTTTGAGCAATTTGAGTCCATATGAAGGAAAATTCCAGTCAGTTCATTTCATTCCAGGTCATAAATCCAATCCTAAAAACGCCTCTGAGATGTTAGCTCCATGCCGCACGATCACGATTATAAAGCAGCGCTGCATCTCCAGAGTGCAACTGCACCATCCAGTTCAATAAATACTGCTCTTTCAGCTCTTATGGGAGATATACATACACACACTCGTTCTAAACCTGTGTGAGATCTATGATCTATTACATCATTATCATCCCTATTAGGTCTGTTTATTTCTTCCCTGCTGATGCGATTCCCCCTGTAACCACAGAGCAGTGTTACATCACTTCCCATCACCTCATTTCTCATTCCCAGGTTGTACGCCACAAGCCTCGCACTGAACTTTATGACACAAGGGTATTTTACACGTAAAACAAAAGTTCCCTTAAAACAACTACAATTAAGGAACGTCCACATCAAGGACGATAACTATAACGATAACTAAGATATTGTTCTAAAAAGCGTTCTAAATATAAAAGAATAGCAGGGTTATCGACTTTGTCTTTTAAATCATTTCAGTATTAGGTATGTCATCTATTTTTTTCCTCAACTTATTTCATAAGAAACTTAGAAGGTAGTGTAAGCAATTTTTGGAAAGGCTAGCAAAATCAAGTTAGCTTTGAAAGCATCAGATTCCACCCTCCACAAAAGTGGCACAAGAGACAGCGTTAAAATACCTTGTGTCTCAAATCACATAACTTTGCAATAATAAAGAACATAAACAACTTAAAGAGCTCTTACTTGTACCACCTGACTGCTGCAGATTCATTTCGGCGTTAATAGTGTTGACATAGAAACCAATTCTAGTCACGAGCCGCTCCGAGTATAACGTCACAGATTTCCATCTCTTCAAAACTACAGTAGTTATGGCGTGAACGCAGCATAAGCTCGTTGTTTTGGTTCAGGAGGAACTGTAAAAGGTGGCTGTGGTTTTTCTGTTGCGGTGCTCGGTGACTGACGTCTGTCTAACTCTGCATAGCATGAAACGAGCTGATGACGTGTGATGTCTGTGCGAGCAGGTATGTGGAGGTATGGAAATACATAAGTTGACAAGCAGATAGATAGGACATCATATCATTGCATTCGGCCTACCCTGTCTTTAAGATTGCTTTTGAAAATCAGCATTCAAAATGTAATCAACAGCAATTATGCCACCATCACTTTTGCAATTACTGGATTTCTTTATTGAATTTATTTGAATGCTGAATTTTGGTTGAGTGTGTTCAGGGTTCATTTTTGTATTTATATATAGCATTTATATATAATTTCTACTAGCTTTTATTTTTATATTTTCAGATTTGATAGTTTTAGTAAATTCGCTATGTGCTTTTGTCATTTTTATGAATTTTTTATATTTCTATTTATCTTTAACTTATTTTAGTTTTAGTACTTTTTTTATTTTAGTAATTCAATCTACACCTATTTATTTCAGTTACTTGAAGTGGCCGTTTTCATCTAATATATATAAATAAAATAGAATATTATATATATATTTTATTTTATTTCAACTTTCAGCAAAAAAAAACATTGTGTACTACAATACAGATTTCCTCCCTATTCCAGGATTAAACTGTAAACCAGGATCTTTAATAATAGTTTTTGATCTATACAGAGACAAATTTCTGTGTTGGGCTCATGAATGGTTTTTAACCCATTAAGACGGGTCAGGGCAGACAGGGTTAAACCTATTAATGGGACGGTAAACTGAGAGATTCATTCAGAAAATGCATAGAAAAAGAACAGAAAGAGGAAATTGCTGCCTTATAGGACAAAAGCAGTCCCTAAGAAAGAAAATTACTTTGATGGAGCAATTACATGCTGCTGTTGTATGAGCAAAAAAAAAATGCAACAATTATGAAAAAGTTGCATGTAATTATGAATAATAATAAATAACTGCTACAGTATACAGCTTCTGAGGGGTTCAGAGTAGTTTTTATGCTTTTTTTTTGTTTCATATTTTTAGTCTGCAAGTTTAATCACTTACAGAAGTAACAGCGCATCTTTACACAAGGTCTGAGGTTCATTCACAGCCGTAGCACAAACAGTTTGGGGTGAGCTGCACATTCAAATCACTAAAATACAAAAACATTACCAATCAACAATACATCTGATAATGAAGTCTGAAGCCTGTGCAAAGAAAGAGGCAAAAATATGACTTAAATAGTGCTGTCCCCACAAGTTACTGTACATATAGATATCCTAAACTGCATCTGAACTCTATCAGACAACTGTCTCAGTAGGGTTAAGGTTGAGAGCAGGACTGGATCTGACAGTACCAGCAGGCCAGCGTTCACCTCCTCCTCAGACACACAGCTGGCATCTGTCATGGGCACCACAGACAGATCACTGACGTGACCAAACACAGACCCTAGACATGGGAAACGACAATCAGAGGATAAACACTTCATACACAGGCACATAAACAAACACAGAGTGCTTCGTAACAGCTCTCTATGGAAGAACCAGCCCGGAGGACATATTAAACAAAAGCTAACATACCCCTCAAAATCAACTCAATTATTTTTTATTACAAGTCAACACTTGAGTATTTCAGTATCAATTACGCCTTGTGGAATATTGCCAGAACAAAATTTTAAAACAGATGAAATAAATTTTCTTTCTGCGGTTTCATAAAATATTTGCTGTTCCTATTAAAGTATTTTGTATGTCTAAGCTGCTGTCTACATGGGAAATGGAACTCTGTAGCAGTTAATATTAATATATATATATTTACATTTACATTTATTCATTTAGCTGACGCTTTTATCCAAAGCGACTTACAATTGCTATATATGTCAGAGGTCGCACGCCTCTGGAGCAACTAGGGGTTAAGTGTCTTGCTCAGGGACACATTGGTGTCTCACAGTGGATTCGAACCCGGGTCTCTCACACCAAAGGCATGTGTCTTATCCATTGCGCCACCACCACCCCATATATATATATATATATATATATATATATATATATATATATATATATATATATATATATATATATATATATATATATATATATATATATATATATATATATATATATATATATATATATATATATATATATATATATATATATATATGCATTATATATGATACACACACACACACTTTTCTCACTAAGGCTGCATTTATTTGATAAAAAATACAGTAAAAAAGCAATATTGTGAAATAGTATTACAGTTTAAAACAACTATTTTACTATATTTTATTCCTGTGATGGCAAAGCTGAATTTTCAGCATCATTACTCCAGTCTTTGGTGTCACATGATCATTCTAATATGCTGATTTGCTGCTCAAGAATTATTTCTTATCATTATAAATGTTGAAAATAGTGCTGCTTTTTCAGTATTCTTTGGTTAACAGAAAGTTCATAAGAAAAGCATTTTTTTAAATAGAAATTTTCTGTAACGTTATAAATGTCTTTTGATCTATTTATTAATTTATTTTTTATTATTATTCTTGCTGACCAGAAACTTTTGAATGGTAGTGTATTTATAGAGTTAAATTTGACAAATAGAAAATGGATGGATGGATGGATGGATGGATGGATGGACTCTATACACATTCATTTATACAGTCTAAAGGCCTCATTATGCTTCTGCGTCAACTCCACGGCGTAGCTACGTCGTCACTCCTACGGCGTCGTGGCCGTTTTATGGTTCTGCGTCGGGTTGCATTGCATCGCGGTGCATTTCACCGCCAGAACGCTAGGGGGGTGTGTGGTTCGCGAATCTCTTTGCTAGTTTGTTTTGGTTCCGTGCGCCGGTTCCGCTTTTTCATTTCCGAGATTCCGACAATGGCGAGCGAAAGAGAGAGAGTGTTGTTGCCCGTCTATGGTTGTTGCAGCTGGAGCTAATCGACGTTGAACAACAAATGTAAATAAACTTTTTTTCAAAACAACCGTTGATCTATTAATGTGCAATGAGTAAAAAAGCACGGCAAGAACAAAGGGCAAAGGTTTAAGTACAATAAAAAAAATATAAGAGTAATCGGTACAAGAAACACAATATAAAAGAAACAAGAAACACATAAGTTAACCGTAATATAAAACATTATCTAAGAAAATTAACTATTTACAAATAGTTACAAAAGTGCACTGAATCACGAGGATGCAAATGTTCAGTCTTGCTCTCTGCTCTCATACACCAATCACAGCCCTTGCGGTCTGCGTCGCCTCGACGCGTAGTTACAATTTTTTGGAGGTGCCCGTCGAGCTACGGCGGAGTGGTTGGAGAGGGGTTCGCGGCGACGCAGAGGGTTCTGCGGGGGTACGCCGTCGATTCGACGCAGAAGCATAAAACAGGCTTAAGGGCCCTATCTTACACCTGGCGCAATGCAGCGCCAAGCGTGATGTACATGTTGCTCACATATTATGGTAGCCCTGTTTGTGCTAAATAGAGTGTTATTACACCTTTGCCATTAATATGTTTATAAGCAACTGAAAAATGCACAAATGTCAGGGCATGTCAAAACATCTCAAGGACCCCAAAACACCTTAGACCCCATGGGTTAAGAAATAAAACCTTATTTGATTCAGAAACTTTTGCGCACTTTTACCTCGCGCACGAGCAGTTCCATTTGCACTCTGGAGACGTTCGGTCTTTCCACTATCAAATTCCGTCATGTAAACAGCGAATCTGCCATGGCTGAGCGCAACTGGCATTTAAAGGGAATGGGAGATGAGACTCTGATTGGTTTAACGCACGTAAATCCCAAAACACACCCATTACTCATTATGGGACAACCCATTTAGACCATGCGCCGACCATTTTTCCCATCATTAAACAAGCAAAAGTGGATTCGGACATGCCCTTAGTGCACTTGTGCCCTGCGCTTTAGACCATGCGCTTAGATTGTTAAAATAGGGCCCTAAAACCCAAAGCAGAACGACTCCACAATATCTGCCAACTATTAGATTCACTCAGTCAGACTGACTCTGAAAAAACTATTTACACACCGAATACCCACTTACTCACTTACCTTCAGACGCTCTAAGTTAAGAGGAAATGATGTACAAAGCAACAGCTACACAGTCATTAAATTCACACTCAGTTCTCACTTCAGCACATTACAATAATGGCTCGTTACAAAGGAAAAAACGTCATAAGATAATTAACTGCAAACTAAGAATGCTACCAAAAAAAGCTCAACTCCCTCAGCCAGAAGCATATTCGAGCAAACAAAGCAAGGTAGCCATAAATCACTAATTATAGTATTATGGGTAGAGACAAGGGTGAGAGAGGGAAGGAAACAAGGTGTGAAACAGCAACGCCGTGACAGAAGCACTGTGGGGGTCCAGGCAGACGAAATGTGTGCGAGAGACTGTGTTTCGGATGATGGGAAGAGAGACTGTAATCTGTGTGTGTGTAATTTGTTGGCAAGGACAAGAGATATTAAAAGGGGTGATTACAGAACTGAGGTATAAGTGTGATGAAGATCTCACTTTAATTTATTTGGAGCCAGTTGGCAGGCAGGAAAATGCACGATGCAAGCTTATGTGTGCGTGTGATCACTCGGTCCTGACTCTGAACTTTAATTGGAATCGTGTAAAGCGTCTGGCTATCTCAGCGGATAGCGGAGATGATCAACACTTCAAGTGAATATTAAATGAAATGTTACTGGGGCTACTGCGCGAATACAGAATAAAAAATGAATATATCCACTTGCTTTTACAAATCAAATGAGATTTTCTTTCTTAAAGGTGCACTATGTGACTCTTTTTTTATTCAAAATTGACTAAATAAAAAAAAATCTCAATACACCATCAATCCTTCTTCCAAAATGCGTTTTTGTCTTACCCTGATTCACTATGGTAAGCCTGATATAAGTGTACATTTTAGACAGAGCGGGATGCTTTCCACGCGAAATTGCATATTTACGTCACTCGTCCGTTCGTGTCTCGTCATATTCGTAAATATAGGTTAGTTGTCACAACGAAAGAGAAAGGTTGACATGAAGCAGCTATATCTCAAACCTCTGGGGAAACACGGGGACTTTTCTTCATGAAATGTCTTTTGAAAATACTTCATCTAATTGTCCCTCATATCTGTCTATTACTAACTCATCATTTCTGTCCAGAACAGAGGAGCTTGTGCTTACAAAAAGAGAACGCAACAGAGCTCGTAATAAAACGAATCAACATTGGCTTGGCTTTTCGGAGATGGCAAGAACTGAGAGATATGAACTGTAAATGCGACGTGGAGATTACGCTTTTATAACTCAACAGGTGAATAAGGTTCTGAACAGATAAATTGTCATAGGTTGCTCTCTAACATGATTGTACAGCATTATCTATTGTGAAGGGCCATTTCTGTGCTGAGATTTATAGGAAGTACCATGTCTATTAATGGGTATAGCTACAGTAACGTCTTCAGCTACACTGAAAACAATTTACCAAATTTTTCTTTGGCAAAAGTTTTTGCACTAATATTTTTAAAGTAACTTTCACACGCATATTTTTAAAGTAAATTTCACATACGGAATTAAGTAAACTCTACTTAACTAAGTTAAGTGAAAGTAACAAAGAAAAGAAGTAATTTTAACTTGCCTAGTAAAAGGTTGAGTAATATTTATTTAGTTGAAGTTTCCTTTGCAATACATTTCACTCAAACAATATAATATTGAATTAAGCCACACTTTTAAAGTATATGCTTTACTTTAAAGCTACACTGTGTAATTTTTTAAGTTGATTCTTAGCAAAAAACACTTTGTTCTTTCAAAATGATATGTGCTCATTAATGTGTAATTCCTTCTACCAACTAATCAAGTATTCCCGTAAGTGTATAATCTGCCATTTAGAATACATACGAGCGATCCGCTCGAATGGCGGCAGCCATGTTGCGCCTCCATCTTGAAAATACATGTGCCAAAGAGGGACATTCAAGGAAATTCAAGCTTCGCCTTTCACGTTTTTACACTCAGTGGCACCGTGACGAATGCGAGGGGGAGATTACTCGCGACTGCCAGCAGATTTGAAATAATACGGCCACCATAGGAGTTAAAACGCCCTCGGAATGGGAGGGGCTAGAAAGTAATATTCAGTTGGTAGTCATAAACAATTTCACTGCTAGATGGGAGAAAATCCTACACATACCCAGTGTAGCTTTAAAAATACCTAAGTAATTAATACAATAGATATTGTGTAAGACAGCGTATCCACGTATCAGACGTTAAGCATTATGTGAACGCAGAGACCTCAATACTTGGTAGACAATACACAATGACGGTAACATGGATTGTTTTTGTGTTTGAATGTGTTATTTTGAGTAGAAAATGAACTCCAAATGGCACAAAATGGCACGTTACTAATCCTAACAACAAAAGCAATGATGAAACAGTGTAAATACAGTTTGAAAATAGTGAAAAATCAAGCTCATTAATTATTCAAGGCCCAGTGCATGATGGGAACACCAGTATCAGAAAAGTTGAGTAATTTTACTTAATTTTATAAGTGATATTTACGCTTTCATTTCTACACACTTGAATTGAGTAATAATATATAATTTACTTAGTTTTTTTTAAACTCTTGCCTGAAATAACTTTTTCATGTACATTACATTGTTTTTTTTCTGTAGTATTTACTTCACCACAAAATCATTTTTATCAGTGTAGTCAGCTTAAGATCCTTTTCATCTAAACTGGTAATTTCTCTTAAGCCTAGTAGTAAATGTTTTATGAGCAGTAGGATAACCTTATTCATTCGCATAGTCAGGCAGAGCAGAAGCACAACCAAAACAATGTTCTTCTGCAAAAAGCATGCAGTTTTGTTTTTTAACCGCTAGAGGGGCAAAAGTTACATAGTGTACCTTTAAAGGGATTGTTCACACAAAAACGAAAATTCTGTCATTTACTCATTACATGCTGTTCCAAACATGCATTACTTCTATCTCCTGTTAAGCAAAGTAGAAATGTTGGAGAACCTTCTCACATACTATCAAGGTATTTTAGGCCCTGTTTTACCTGGGGCCAGTTGCATAAACATAGCTACTAAGTTAAGACTTAAGAACTAGTATGACCAACTATCAATTATTTTGGGCTAATCAGATAAAATTAGACCAATCTACCTTTTAACTGACTTAAAAAAGTTATAACCAGTCTTGAGAAAAAAAAAAGGCCACTGGTATTAAGAAGCATTTGTCACAGTGTCTGGTTTATGTTCCTTGGGTCACCACTAGATGTCCTCCTTCCCCACGGTGTCCATCACACTCTTGAACTACATCCCCCATGATCCTTGTCTTTTCATTGCACTCAGCTGTCCCTTATCACTGATCATTTAACTCAGCCTGTTCCCCATTAGCATTGTCATTTCCCTGTGTATATAACCCTGTCTGTTTTAGTATGTGTCACGGAGTCCTTGTATTTCTCACCACTTCTGAGTACTGTCGTTAGACCTGTTTGTTTGTTCGTTCTTGTGTTTGTTGGATTGCTACCTTGGTTTTGACCCCTGCCTGGACTGTTATGAGATTGGATTACCCTACATTAAAAACCACATACTGCAAATTGGATCTACCTCTCTTCTGTTCTTGTGTGGATCGTGACAGAAGGACTCCGTCACAGACAGATCCAGCGGTATGTGTTCCAACTTCTCCTCCCCAGCCACTGAGCGGGAGAGGAGAGATATGTTTGAGGGAACCCGTCTAGTCATTTTTCGTGGGACCCGGGGAGGTCGCAGAGGAGTTGGTGGTCGAGAGGGAGTCCAACACCACTCTCCACCATGGCCCCCTTTCGACTCTGGGATGGTGAGGGACGAATTGGAGCCAACGTCTCACCGTCGCAGACGGAGAGGGGGTAAGAGACGCACGTCTGCCGAGCCTGTGTCTTCGGACAGGATGGCCGCCGTCGAGCCTGTGTCTTCGGACAAGATGGCCGCTGCCGAGTCTAATCCAGTGTCTGCGGACAAGATGGTTGCCGCCGAGCCTGTTCACGTCACATCTGCCGAGCCTGTGTCTTCGGACAAGATGGCCGCCGCTGAGCCTGTGTCTTCGGATAAGATGGCCGCTGCCGAGCCGGATCCAGTGTCTGCGGACAAGATGGTTGCCACCGAGCCTGTTCACGTCACGTCCGCCGAGCCTGTGTCTTCGGACAAGATGGCCGCCGCTGAGCCTGTGTCTTCAGGCAAGATGGCCGCTGCCGAGCCGGATCCAGTGTCTGCGGACAAGATGGTTGCCGCCGAGCCTGTTCACGTCACGTCTGCCGAGCCTGTGTCTTCGGACAAGATGGCCGCCACCGAGCCTGTGTCTTCGGACAAGAGGATTGTCTCTGAGCTGCCCACCATCAGTCCTGCCACGGCCAGGAGGGCTGTCTTTCGCTTTTACGCAGTGGCAGTATTGCATGCGTGGAAGAGACACAGCAAGTCTGCTGATCCAGAGACTGTTCACGCCACGTCTGCCGATCCAGAGACTGTTCACGTCACGTCTGCCGATCCAGAGACTGTTCACGTCACGTCTGCCGATCCAGAGACTGTTCACGTCACGTCTGCCGATCCAGAGACTGTTCATGTCACGTCTGCCGATCCAGAGACTGTTCACGTCACGTCTGCCGATCCAGAGACTGTTCACGTCACGTCTGCCGATCCAGAGACTGTTCACGTCACGTCTGCCGATCCAGAGACTGTTCACGTCACGTCTGCCGATCCAGAGACTGTCCACGTCACGTCTGTCGATGCAGAGACTGTTCCTGTGCCGGAGGTTGTACCCGTCAGCCCTGCCACGGCCCAGAGGGCTGTCTTCACTTTTTATTTGGTTGCTGTCTGGCATGCCTGGGCTGCATACCCTACCAAGATGGCAGACTCCGGTCCGGTTGGAACCCCGGACACTCTGCTGAAGCCGGTGTCTGTTCCTGTTCCTGAGCCGGTGTCTGTTCCTGTTCCTGAGCCGGTGGTGTCTGTTCCAGTTCCTGAGCCGGTGGTGTCTGTTCCAGTTCCTGAGCCGGTGGTGTCTGTTCCAGTTCCTGAGCCGGTGGGCTCTGTTCCTGAGCCGGTGCCTGTTCCTGTGCCCTGGCCGCCCGAGGGAGAGTCTCCGCCCTGGCCGCCCGAGGGAAAGTCTCCGCCCTGGCCGCCCGAGGGAAAGTCTCCGCCCTGGCCGCCCGAGGGAAAGTCTCCGCCCTGGCCGCCCGAGGGAAAGTCTCCGCCCTGGCCGCCCGAGGGAAAGTCTCCGCCCTGGCCGCCCGATGGACTGTCTGCTCTGCCCTGGCCGCCCGAGGGATTGTCGTCTCCGCCCTGGCCGCCAGATGAACTGTCACTCCCTGTCCCCGTTTCCCTCCATGGACCTGGCCCCCCATCCCTCCCCCTGATCCTCCACCAGTCCACCTCCCGCCTGGACTCTTGTTTGTCTGTCACGTCTTGGAGCGTCTGGTAGCCGCTCCGTAGAGGGGGGGTTATGTCACAGTGTCTGGTTTATGTTCCTTGGGTCACCACTAGATGTCCTCCTTCCCCACGGTGTCCATCACACTCTTGAACTACATCCCCCATGATCCTTGTCTTTTCATTGCACTCAGCTGTCCCTTATCACTGATCATTTAACTCAGCCTGTTCCCCATTAGCATTGTCATTTCCCTGTGTATATAACCCTGTCTGTTTTAGTATGTGTCACGGAGTCCTTGTATTTCTCACCACTTCTGAGTACTGTCGTTAGACCTGTTTGTTTGTTCGTTCTTGTGTTTGTTGGATTGCTACCTTGGTTTTGACCCCTGCCTGGACTGTTATGAGATTGGATTACCCTACATTAAAAACCACATACTGCAAATTGGATCTACCTCTCTTCTGTTCTTGTGTGGATCGTGACAGCATTGTCGTCAATTTGATCATGTGGACGATGCAAAGTACAGATGTAAACGGGCTCTAAACCATTTTGAGCTTGTCCACTTTCAACCACTTCCAGAGGTAGTCGAAAACACATTCGACCTGATTGCTTTCGTGGTGTAGATTCTCATGACGTCAAATGTTCAAACAGCCACAAAAGACCACCTACTCTCCGCCTACTGACCTAATGCTTAAACATTATGGGAAGCGCACTAGCCAGACTTGAAGGATGATGACCTAAGTTGAGTTTGAGGACAAAAAAACATACCAAGCACAATGTTCTCTCACCATTCCTGATTTCTAACACAAACACACCACGTTCGGCTTTCAGAGCAGAAACTAAAGCTGCTGCTCTCTGTATGTTTCATATATAAATTGCGCAAGATTATTTTGTCCATTAGATCGAAAGATTTGAAAAAGCCCATGCATTTACCCACACATAGACCCCTCCGTCTCGAAGAAATCAGGACAGAAGTGGTCAAAAGTGGACAATAGAGACGGATTAAAACACCAGATGCAAATGGGAATGTGTCTCTATCGTCTACTTGGGATCCGATCGAACAAAACTCATCTTAATACCAGGTATAAACAGGGCCTTACAAACTGATCGATGATAAACCAATTCAAGATCAGATCAGCACTTCCATTTTTGATTTGTGGAAAACTCATAGTTGTGTCCAGATGTTGAACAGATTGAGATATGCCCTGAAGACCACTCGGGTACCACCAGCCACCTTAGAGTGACATTCGAGTACACAGGACTAGACAGCTCATCCATTAGCGTTTGCTTTCCTTTGAGCAGTGCAAGGCACACATTCATCAATACCTCTCCCTGTGCTCACAGGGACAACGCTGCTGTCCTACAGCAGAGAGAGGTGAACAGAACAGAGCAGAACATCATCCACCCGTGATAGTGAAAAACTGGTAACACTTTACAATAAGGTTCACTTCTGAAATATGAGTTAATGCTATCAAACTAACAATGAAAAACCATTTTTATGGCATTTTTGTAATCATAAATGTTAATTTATACACTACCGTTTGGCGTTCAATAGTTTGTTGTCTGTGCGATTTAAAAAAAATACATTTTAATTCAGCAAGGAAGCATTACATTGATCACAACTGACAGTAAATAGATTTAGAGTGTTACAAATATAAATATATATTTCAAATAAATGCTGCTCTTTTCAACTTTTCCAGAAAAATATTAAGCAGCACTACGTTTTTAAAACATTGATAATAATAATAATATTAATAATAAAATCAGCATATTAGGATGATATCTGAAGGATCATGTGACACTGAAGACTGCTGAAAATTCAGTTTAGTCATCACAGGAATGAATGACGTCAAAATATATTAAAATAGAAAACAGTTATTTTAATTTGTAATAATATTTATAATATATTATAATATACTGTTTTTACTGTATGTTTTTATTAAATAAATGCAGCCTTGGTGAGCATAAGAGACTTCTTTCAAGGGCTTTCCAGCACGGGTCTTGGCATCATTCCATGCAATGTTTAATGTCTTTAAATCCTGAATGAAGGTTCTTCGCCAAGTGCCGCGGGGGCTTTCTTGTGGGCGTTTAGCACCTAGAGGTGCCCACCTCGTTGCAATCTTTGGAATCCGACGGTTCTCCATTCGAAAGATGTGGCCGGACAGTTTGAGTCTTCTACGGGCAACAATGGTACAATGGTCTTCTTCAAGCCGTTGTGTTCCAATTGTTATCCCTCTAGTCTGGGCCATGGCATTTACATCCATGATCTTTGATTTCTCTGCACTAATTCTAAAGGCCAACTTTGCTAGCTTCTGTATACAGATTGGTCATTGCATTTTGCAGCTTCACCTCGTCTTTCTCCAGTAGGGCGTTGTCGTCTGCGAAATCCAGGTAACCCAAGCAGTCATGCTCTGACCACTGGATGCCGACCCCTATACACCTTCCGGCTAGTCACATTATGTAGTCAAGGGAGACAAGGAAGAGCAGTGGGGACAAAATGCACCCTTGTCAAACAATCTCAAAGAAGTCTGTATGGCCTCTGTCAGTTTTTACCTAGCAGCTGGAATGCAGATACAAGATGTTGATGAAGACTATTGACCAGTGGCGGCTGGTGCTAAAAAAAATTGGGGGGCTCAAACAAATTGAATTATTAATGCAGAACTGAATGTAGGCTAATTGTTAAATAACTATTTAACAGTGATAACAATGTATCATTACTGCTTAACTTAAAATGGAAAATTCAGCATTTAAAGCATGCCATAAGGTTGGGAAATAGCCGATGGCCCCCCCAAAAAAATCTGTATTTCTGGGCTAAATGGCGATGTATGGTATAATCTCAGTATTTACATCTTTTTTATATTTGAATAAAAAAAAACTGTATTCATTTATTTAACTATAAAAAAAATGTATTTCATATCCTTACCAATATTTTCCAACAAACAATGTTCATATTGAAGGCTATGAAAACAAACATTGAATGTAACCTTGCAGCCTATCTATTATGTGTAAAAAAAAGGGTCAAATCACATTACATTCTAGCATTGTAACATTACAATTTAAAAACTAAATAATGTTTTTTAAAAGAAGACATTAAATTCAATTAACTAAAAATGAAAATAAATAAAAACAAAACTGCTATCATAAAAATACACTTGTATTTTTGTAATGCTATAGCACATTTATGTTGTAGCACTTGTAATGCTATAGCACATTTATGTTGTAGCACTTGTAATGCTATAGCACATTTATGTTCACCAACAACAACAAATATTCAACAACAAATATTTTAGCAAAATATATTTATATTTTAGTGTTAATGTATATGTTAGTCTATTATTATTGCACTCCTATTCTATTGTGCTCCGTCTGTTTGGTGCACATGCACACGACGGCGCTCCTTCACAGAAGTTTAGCTTGCAGAAGGCTCGTCCACTCCTGCAGCAAAATGGAAATATTTGCTTGACTTTCTAACATTTACAGATGGAGAATGTCTGTGAAATTTAAGTTATGCACGGAGGAAATTATTGGCTGGCACTTCAGCTTAAAGATTATTAATAGAGGTATATTTGTTTACACCAATCGCTTCAAGATAAGGTTACGTAGGATGACGAAAGCTAGTTAGTGCGAGCCCTCCCGGAACCCATAGAGAATGCATTGCAGTGCCTGCAGTAAAAAAAAAAAAAAAAAAAAATCTTTGTATGGAAGTTTATGGGAACACTTTGAGTGATTCAAAGGGGCGGTATTCCACGGAGCGTGACTTGACGCTGATTGGACTATTATCCAGAGGAAGAACAACAGTGACGGCTAGCGTAACTCTGTGGAAAAAAATCTGTCCCTTTCGCACTTTGGTGCCGCATCGCCCAATCGCCCTAATGAAGAAACCGCCCCTGCTATTAACACACCATAAGATCGCAGGATTTGCCTGCATTCTCTCGATGAATGCTGTCAAATGCTTTCTTAAAGTCGATGAAGTTGATAGCCAGGGCTTTCCGATACTCAACACATTGTTCAATTATGTTGCGGAGGACAAATATTGTCTGATCTTCCAGTACAGAACCCAGCTTGTTCCTTTCTCAGACAGTGGTCAAGGGTACTCCATAAACGATGGAGTAGTACCACGCAGAATGCCTTCCATGGCACTAAGAGGAGGGTGATACCTCGCCAGTTTGTGCATTTAGGGATGTTACCTTTCTTTAGAATCTTGACTATCGCTCCTCTTTGCCAGTCCCCTAGGACTTCTCCGTATCGCCAGCACTTGTTGAATAGCATTGACACCTTTTCTGCTATTATCTGGCCACCATGTTTTAAGGATCTCGCCGGTATGTCGTCCAATCCTGCCGTCCTGTTGTTCTTTGGCGATTTTGACTTCTTCTATGGTGATCTCGCCAGTGTTCATTGGAAGCTCCTCTAGAGCGATGTCAGCATCGAAGTCATGGATGGTTGTCGGGTTTGGTTGATTAAGTGTGTCCCAGATGTGTTCGATCCATCTTTTGTTCTGTTCTTTTTGTACGGTTAGAAGTCTCCCATTTTTATCTTTAATTGGGACGTTGGTGTTTTTGAAGATGTCTTCGTGTAATTTCGGTCTGCCGTTTCTTGTGCTTCATCGCCTTTTAGCAGGAACCATTCTTTCTTGTCCATCTGGCAGCTTTTCTTAACAAGTCGGTCTAGTTCTGCATATCTCTGGTTTCCTGCTTCTCTATCGTCGGCATCCATGGCCTGGTCTCTTTTTAGCTTTGCGATTTTCCTCTCGTCTATCAGTTTCCATGATCGGTCTTTGATCCACTTCTCTCTTCTGCATCCTCGCCGCCTCCCGGTTATGTCTTGGGTGCACTCCTTTGTGGTGTTTTTGATCTTAGTCGAGAGCTCTTCCACATCTTTTGCATAGCATACTGAAACGGTTACGTAGTTCTGAACTAAAAGTGCTTGAGATGGTTTGGTTCTTGAGTTTCTCCATTGCAAACAATCTCTTTGATATTGACTGCTTTTGGTTTATGAGCTTAAGCTTCATTTGCACTCTGACTAAATAATGGTCTGACCCTACGTCCGCTATTCTGGATACCCTGACATGGCGCAGGGATGACCTCCACTTCTGACTGATGTAGATAAAGTTGATCTCGTTGAGGGTTCGCCCATCTGGTGACAACCATATCCCCTTGTGGATTCGACGATGTTGGAAATACGTGTTTCCGACACATAGCCCATTGTATTTACACAACGATACCAATCATTCGTCAATGTCAGAGCAGAGTCCAGTTTTGAATCCTCGTCGGTCAGGACCTTCAAGTCGTGATTTGGGATGTCATCAAATGTCTTGGAGCTGCTCGTAATACTTGTCTTTGACTTGCATAGCTGTCGCTCAGGCATGTCCATAAGCAAAACAGGCCATCATGATCCGGTTGTTGACGGGTTTCCAGCCGACCAGTGCTTTCCTTGCTCTTTTATTCAGGATCTGTCCGACTCCAAATGCATGCCGTACATCGTGTCCCATATCGTTTTTTTTTTTTATTGCCCTCACTGTTAATTTGGCCCCTCCCTTCCTATCCATCTGACCTCACAGACCACTAAGATGTCCAAATGATAATCTTCAAAGGCCTGTAATAGTTGGGCAAGTCTGATCACTGTCGGATTTCTCCAGTTCCGTCATATCATTTGAATCCGAGCTCCAGCTTCTTCGACCAAAATTTGTTGAAATTTTCTTTGCTGTTGCTGTAGCAGTTCGATTTTTTTACGGGGAAGGGTTGCTAGCCCGACACCCAACCCTCCTGCTTTCTCATCCGGGCTTGGGACCGGCAAAGGCAGAAAACATCTACAGGGTGACTATAATCTTACATTTACATTTACATTTAGTCATTTAGCAGACGCTTTTGTCCAAAGCGACTTACAAATTGGGACTAAATTAAGCAAGTCATCGTGAAGAGTCAAAAAAACAACGCAAGAAGTGCTCAAAATACGAAGTTCAGGCATTATTCAGATGTCTTCAGGCAGGCAGTTTTCAGCTCTTTTTTGAATGTTGTCATGGATTCTGCATTCCGGATGCCGGTGGGGAGATCATTCCACCAGCATGGAACTGTGAATGAGAATGTTCTGGAAAGTGATTTTTTGGCTCTCTGTGATGGGACCACGAGACGTCGCTCGTTGACCGATCGAAGGCTTCTGGTAGGGATGTAGACTTGTAGGAGTGAGTGAAAGTAGGAGGGAGCTGAGCCTGTGACAGATCTGTAAGCAAGCGTCAGTGCCTTGAACTTGATGCGAGCAGAGAGAGGTAGCCAGTGCAGTGAGATGAACAAAGGAGTGACGTGGGCCCTCTTGGGCTCGTTGAAGACAAGACGAGCTGCAGCGTTCTGAATCATTTGTAGAGGTTTAGTTGCACATGATGGAAGTCCAGCCAGAAGAGCATTGCAGTAGTCAAGCCGAGAAAATCTTAGCGGCAATTTAAATTTGGGTCTGACCAGCCACTGACTTTGTAATTCATTGAATGCAGAAAAATTAAAATAAAAATGTAAGAAAAAGACTTTAAAGCAACATATAATATAGCATTTAGCAACCATTTAACTACCACAAACCAGGGATTTCAATGTAACGAATAACAATATCTAGATTGTAGGATGGAAAATTAATAACAACATCAACAACAAATGGATTATATGAACTTTTATTTGATGTATTATTTATTCAAACTCACTCCATTAAAAAGCAAGGTAAGTTAGCCATAGTGACTAAAAAAATCCTGCACAATAAGTCCATGCACATTTATTCGGAAAGTAAATTTCAAATTCATGTTGTCTTTAAGGCTGGTGCAGCATTCCCAAAGGTGCGGGAAGCCTGTCTTGCATGTGAATGAATGTTTGTCTCTCTCCATTTCTATCTTTCCCTGCAGTGGGAAGGAGGTGATTGTTGGATATGGCTGTGTGTGGATGCAGCACAATACCTCTGTGGTGTGTATTGCAGGGTTACGGTTCGGTCAGGATGAGGAATTGAGTGGGCGTCTCAGAGAGGTGATGCAGCTGTAGTGTCTGCTGCAGGAGGACACAATTAAACTCTGTCATAGCTCAATAACTGCTGCTTATTGCTCCATATCAGTGGCATACAGCAACTGATTGATTACAAGGCGGAAAAGGAAGCTGTAAATGTAACTCAGAATGGCTGAAGGACTATATTAGGGTTAAGCTCGGATATTGGATATGATTGTCGATCTTTGCCCTTTTGTTAATGTGATATGGTGTCGTTAATATAAACAGAACTGCAAACAAGAATGTGCATGGAAATTAAAATAGACGCACTTGGCCACAATTTGTTGATGGTAAATATTTGAAATAAATTACGAGACCCATAATCTAAGATTAAATTTCAGGAACAGTTGGACATATGTTGAATATCCCATATTAAACCATGAAATCAAAATGGACGATTTTTTTTATGGAACATTGCAGTATTTATTATAAATGATTTTTCTGTGCACATCATTTATTTTTTAATTCATGTGCCATCATAATCTTTAAATCACAATAATTTCCCCTCCCTTTTGTAAGGACATCTCTTCTATTCACTGATGATGCGTTTAGTGGCACAAGGGCGGGGCAACCTGTCACTCACATGATGAGATCAGCCAATAGTAAACCACAACCATTCAGCGATCCAATCAATTGCCCATGGACAAAATCAAGTCCCACCCAACATTTTTTCTTGTTCGAGAAGTCATTTCACTAGGATATACATCACAACAGGAAAGAAAAAGAAATGACTGAAACTTCTGTTTCATGCCGACTTTAAAAGCGTTTCATATTACCAAGCATGTGTCAGCCTCCTTGAAAGGCACTGATGCACACACGCACAGTGCTCAGAATAGTAATGGGCCATTTTACTGGCTCTCCTTCCAATAACCCACATCCTCCTCTAGACTGCAGCCCATCACACTCATACGCTTGTTTTTCTATCATGATGGGGACTTTCCATTGACTTCTACTGTTTTACGCTGAACTAAGGTTAATTTCTATCCCGTAAACCTACTGTTAACCTTCACATAAACCATTTAGCATTTATACATTTCATTAAGACATCATTTAGTTTTTCTATTAAGCCGTTTTCCTCATGGGGACTGTTGGCTGGTGGAACCAATGTGGGTAATTTCAGGTTTTACTATCCTTGCGGCGCCCACAAACACACAAACTCTCCATTCACACCTACAATCACACTCCAACAAACAATTCCCAAACAAACACTCGCAAGGAATGAACACGTAAAGACTAAACACATGCAGACACCGACATGTACACTTTACAAGTCAACGCGAGAGGCTTTACAACCCTATTCAATGTGTCCAGAGTGAAGCAGGACCCTCAGTGTGCCAGCGATAGCCAGAGGGCACAAATAGTTATGTTTGTTCATTCAAGGCCAAAATTTCCAACATACAAAACAAATGGTATATTCAGTTGTTTATGTGCAAACTGTATATAATATACAGATATTTAAGAGCACACTGCCCCCTGTTGGTTCAGTCTGTGTGAATCACAGCCTTAATGTTGATTTAAATGTGAATCAGCAGTCAGTTAAATGTAGTTGCAGGTCCACCAAGGCTGCATTGATGATCAAAAATACAGTCAAAACATTAATATTGAGAAATATTACAACTTAAAGTAGGCTAACTGTTTTCTAATTCTGTCAACACAGCAATAGGGGAAATTAGTTTTGGTTGACCATGGGAACAGTGGTAAATCTCTTTATATTGTCTGAGGTTAAAATGCAAAGTGACCTTCCCGTCAAACTAATTACTGAACAATCGGGATACTCATGGTTTAGTCTCAGTCTGCAAACTCAGAGCTGTATATAAACATCTGTCATGTGATGATAAAGGTTTCCATGTTTTTTGTTTTTATGTTCTGCAAGACTAACCAAACGGGAAATAAATGGAGACATTTGTTTATTATCAGAGAATGTATAACAGATGGATTTTTATCATGTGTTGGGTCATTTGACCAACCATGGAACTTAAAGTGCCTGAAGTAAAATGACAGTCAGACTGAGAGAAAACAATCATACATCCAGACATTACCCTGAGGACACTGGGATCGTTGTTGGGCAAAAGAAAAAAGAAAAAGAAAAAGACATGGTAAAATGACAAGAACTGAGTAACGATGGGGTGCTCTTATTAAGTGCCAGGGACAGACCACCAAGAGCCCTGTCGGAGTGACCTCTGACCTCTGCTCCTTTAAAGTCAGAATTGAAACATATGTTAAATGACAATGTCTGCAGAGCGCTGACAGAGGAGAGATGTCATCTAACAAATCATCTTTACATTGCCATATATGACTCTCAGGTAAAACTGAGGGGAAAAGGTGAAGATTTTCCAAAATCTGCTGATATGAGGACTGGAGCTGCTGAGAAGAATGTTGAATAAAGCACGACTCATTGTAGTTTAATGGCCGAATTGGCAGGGCAGGGCAGGGCAGGGCAGGGAAGGGAAGGGAGGGAGAGGAGAAAGAAAAGAACAGATAAGAAAAATGAAAAATAAATAAATAAATAAATATATAAATGTAGTGATTTCAATGACACCTAAAGCATTATACAATGTAAACTGCAAAAAAAAAAAGAAGTTTTTTTCTTTATGAAAAAAAATAAATAAAAAAATAGGCCTACTAAATAAGTAAATAAAATGTGGAAACATTTTTCATTCAGTTTTATAAATTTAGCACTGACAAAATGTGTATCTTTAACTACACATTCTAATATTTGTTTTTGAATCTCACACACACACACACACACACACACACACACACACACACACACACACACACACACACACATAGCTCAAGAGTTATCGGTTTGGAAGTCAGGCAACTCTGGTCACGCTATGTTTTTTAAGCGTAACCCCCTCCATGAATAAATGATTTATATTCATGATTTATTTATATTTACAACCAAAAATTACTAACTAAATTATAATGGGGAAAAAATAATAGCATATAGTAGGCCTGTACTCTAATTCTAAGGCACATTTACTATTGAATTATATTGCAAAAAGAATTTCCTCATGATGTAAACAGGCTTTACAATGTTCTCTAATCTTGGTAATTATAAAACAGAATGGGATGTTGATCCTTCAGCTCATAGACCTGTTTGGCTGCTGGTGATGTCGTGAAGTGTTCCTGCATTATGTATTAATACAGCACTGAAAATGCTGCCCTATTTGGGGTCTATCATGCACAGATGGAACTCTGCTTGCTGGGCACAACAGGCCATTGTAAAATACAGACCAATAAAACAAAATAGAGGACATGTAAAATATTAATGATGCTCAACATAACAGCTGTGAGTGAAGGGCAAACAAGGCAGTGCTGAGTAGCAGATGACATCACATCTGTTGTAAAAGAAAACCAGATTTTAGGTGCCCGTGCAAATGTCATCTCCACCTTAGGGTCGTTCCTATACGGTCCTGAAGATTCGTAATGTGTTGCTATGCAGTTGCAAGGATGTTTTGGGTGTTATGCTCACACTCAATTCTCTGGTTTTAACATTGAACAGTCTGCATAATAATAAAGCGTCACATTTATGAATATCTCTTAATTTGATATTCTGTTTTCTTTAGTTCATGTTTTCCTGTTTAGTTCCGGTTATGTTTCTGTTTGTTCCTATGATTAATTATCATCAGCTGTTTAATCGTATTCAGTTCCTGATTATCCCCTGCATATATACTCCCTGTTCAGTTTTGTCCTTTGTCGAATAAAGACTGTGTATTTCTAATCATCTCCTTCGTCGAGCACATTATACCAGCCACCGCGTTACATAAAGATAATAATGATTTTATTATTATACAGCACCCATAAAAATATACAGGTTATATATTTATGTTGTTCAAATCCCTAACCCTAAGTATGAGCATACACCTAATTAAGACAACAAAATGGAAACAATCACAGATTGATGTGATGCCACCCATCAAAAGGAAACTTTTGTAGAACACACAACACATTCTTAAAGAATATTTAAAACCCATGAGTCAGTAAATCAGAACTGTTCAGTTTGACGCCAAAAAAAAGAAAAGAAAAAAACACCAGTTCCCTTTTGAGTTCATAACACACATGCGCAAAAATTAGAAGAGAATACTGTATTCACCAAAGCCCTGGACAATAACACTAGCATTCTCTGCCATTTTAATTAAAGCGCTGAATTCACGATCACTTCAGTTCTGGAATGTGAATGACAGCCCCTCCGGATCTAGATTTTAATCTAAATCCACATGTTCCGACACGTCCCTCGCTCAGTTTTATTATTGTAATTGGAGATTTTTGACTCCTACCTACACTAGTTCTCTGGTAATTCCTACTTAATATGAATAAATAAATAAATTACACTGCCAACAAACATCCCCAATTCCCCTGAGGAACTTCCACTGCATGCAAGGGATAAATTGTGAATATTATAAGAGAATTAGTTTCAGCAAATGGCACAGAATATCTGTCTGATTTGAAATGGAAATCATTTATGGACCACGGATGCTTGTTTTCACGCTGGTTAATTGATTAGGCGATGGGCAGGGTGTTGGTTTAACGTGGCTGAACATGTTTGTAATGCTAAAGACGAGGCGCCGGGCCAAGAGCTGACTCTCATGAGCAGAGTTAATGCAGAACAGGGAGATTTATCAGCACTCAGGGTCAAGACAAGCACACTTCTTCCACTGTTTGCTCATTTGTTTTCCCACCCACACCCAAGTTGAAATATTCATCCAGGATTTACAAGCATCTCATTAAATGAAGAGTGAAAGAAGGAGATAATGTGTGAGAGAGAAATAATAGTCAAGACAAAAGCCCTTCCTTCCTTCCTTCCTTCCTTCCTTCCTTCCTTCCTTCCTTCCTTCCTTCCTTCCTTCCTTCCTTCCTTCCTTCCTTCCTTCCTTCCTTCCTTCCTTCCTTCCTTCCTTCCTTCCTTCCTTCCTTCCTTCCTTCCTTCCTTCCTTCCTTCCTTCCTTCCTTCCTTCCTTCCTTCCTTCCTTCCTTCCTTCCTTCCTTCCTTCCTTCACTATACTAAAGGCCCCAATAAACTTCGAGCAAAATTGTAGAATGAACTGGTGTGAATTCATAAATTAAATTAAATAAAAATTCACAAAGTTTGTTTGGTTTATGTTTTGGGATTTTGAAACAGCTTGCCAAAGTGACCTTCTGGAAAAGTTTGCTCCGGCTAGTAAGCACCTTCGGACAACCATTGGTCCATAGCGATTATGTAATAGGTGGGTGTGGCTCTGAGGCTCCGCCTTCTTTAACGTGGAAATATTCTCCGGTTAATTTCTTCCGTTCAGTCGGTCGAGAAATCAGACACAAGTAAAACCTTGAACACACTAGAGAGATGCTTTATAATAGAAACTGAATTTGTAATTATTGAAATTGACACTGGAACTGGTTGTTTAACACTGCAAAGCTGCTTGCTTTAAATAAATCTATTGTAGGCTATAAACTAGTGGTAAATAAATGTGGTGTGAATTCACTTGGGTTGATGCAAACATATCAGCATCGCTATGATCAGATGCTTTCTTAACTGCTGTTTTCTCACTGGTGTCATTTTTGTTGTGTTAATTTTGTTATATTAACATTTAAATGCCGCTCTCAGCAGTGTGGGTGTTTAGCAATGCATATATTGAACTTCTTTTTACCCCCTAAACGAAGAACAAAAAATAAGTCAAGTCAAGTCAAGTCAAGTTTATTTGTATAGCGCTTTTCACAATACAGATTGTATCAAAGCAGCTTCACAGTATTAAATTAAAATAATACAACAAAGTTTGTTTCAAGAGGAATTTATTGATTGATAAAATTTGATTAAATATCCCCAAAATATCCCCAACTGAGCAAGCCAAAGGCAACAGTGGCAAGGAACCGAAAAACTCCATCAAGTGACCTAATGGTGTCCTAAAACTCCATCAGGTGACCTAATGGAGAAAAAAAACCTTGGGAGAACCCAGGCTCAGTCGGGGGCCAGTTCTCCTCTGGCATTTATGAGCTAGAGGACGGATTGTAGTTTGATCTGTAGGATTATATGAATGCCTGGCTGAAGAGATGCGACTTTAATCTAGTTTTAAACTGGGAGAGCGAGTCTGAGCAACGAACAGTATCAGGAAGACTATTCCAGAGTTTTGGAGCCAAATGTGAAAATGCTCTCCCTCCTTTGGTGGTTCTGGATATCCTAGGTATGACCAAAAGCCTTGAATTTAGTGATCTTAAAGAGCGCGATGGATTATAGGGCGATAGAAGATCCATTAAATAGACTGGAGCTAAAGGCCAATTTATACTTCTGCGTCGGGTGCGCGTAGAAGGTACGGCGTAGCATACGCATTGACGTGTACCATACGTCGTACCCTTCGCCGTACCCTGACGCGCACCTCCTCAAAAATGTAACTACGCGTCGCGGCGACGCGGACCGCAAGATCTGTGATTGGTCGGCTGGATAGCATCGCGTTTCCTCCTACGCATTTCCGGAATGATCTTCTGCACTCTGCACCGCCCGCCCGCCATTTTTTAATTCCGAAGATCAGTGAAGAGCCATGGAAATAGACCAAGTGACTGAGAGATTGCTTGAAGAAGTGCGGAAATACAGCCATCTGTATGACTCCTTCAGTCGCCATTGCTCGTAGAAACCTAAACTCAAAACAGCCGCGAGGAATGTAAACACAGTGGAACTGGAACATTAAAACCCACCCGCGCCAACTAGCGTTTCGGCGGTGTAACTGCAGAGCAACACAGACATTCGCAGAAGTATAAATGCTCACGACGGCGTCGCCTACGTGCGTATCCTACGACGTACACTACGGCGTACACTCGACGCAGAAGTATAAATTGGCCTTAAGCCGTTTAGGGCTTTATAAGTCAGTAGCAATACCTTGTAATTAATACGGAACTTTATAGGTAACCAATGCAGTGATGATAAAATCGGTGTTATATGATCATATTTTCTTGATCTCGTAAGAACTCTAGCGGCGGCATTTTGGACTAACTGTAGCTTGTTTATTGAGGATGCAGGACAACCAGCTAATAAAGCATTACAGTAATCCAGTCTCGAGGTCATGAATGCATGAACTAACTTTTCTGCATCAGAAACTGATAGCATATTACGTAGCTTAGCAATGTTTCTAAGGTGGAAAAAGGCTGTTTTTGTAACATATGAAATATGATTTTCAAAAGACAGGTTGCAATCGAGTATAACACCCAGGTCTTTTACTGTAGAGGATAAAGTAACAGGACATCCTATGATGTTAAAGTTGTATTGTGCGAGGTTTTGTGGGCGGTTTTTTGTCTTGTCTGGATTTAATAAAAGAAAATTACGCGTCATCCAATCTTTTATATCTTTAACACACTCTGTCAATTTGGAAAATTTAGCGTTTTCATCCGGCCATGATGAAATATATATTTGAGTGTAAAATAACTTCACAATGAGTATATAAGGGCCTTTAGGTCCATCAAACCATATACGAAACAACCATATTTTCTATGAATTAATGAAAACAAACTAATAAGACTGTTCTAATCATGCAGTAAATCTGAGCAGAAATTTAACTCAAGCGTTAGTGACTGTACCGTTAATTTGAGGTGTGTTATGTGGAGCAGATCATGCATCTGGGTCAGGCCTGCAGGTCTACATGACATAATCTACAGCAGAGATGCAGAGAATGATGATTACTGAATAAGAGAGGGTTTCACATTATGGGAACATGATTCATATGCGAGTCCCATTGCATTTCCTCTCCATCACACCTGTACTGATGTTTCTTTACCTCATATGTCAGACAGAAAATGTCACAGCTCAATCCATCAACTCAGCTCTGACATGTTTTCCCATCTTCAGTCTCTATCTAATAAATGACTGACATGAGTGACAGACTGATGAACAGAACATTGAATTCCATTTTACAGATCTGACCAGAAAAAACAAATTGTTTTTTGAAAATCATTGATTTTGATTGAGTGCAAAGCAATAAAATGACACGTTTTTAAAAATGCAACAAAATTTTAGCAGAGATGCCACCATTTTTTTTTAACCAATCCAATACTTTCAAACATCTTAATGTCTTAATCATTTCTGCACCCATTGTACATCACATTTAATTATTTTAGGACTTCATTTTTGCAGCACTTTGTTAAAAACAGCAAAAGCAACTTTACAGTGTCACAGAGGCGAAGGGAATAACTTCTTGAAAACAGGGAAGAAACCTTTGGAGAAACCAAAGTATCCAAATGGGAGAACGATTCTCCTCTGTTTGGCCAATATACAGTCCATCTAGAATTTTTGCAAATGCATAATTTAACGTAAATTCAAGCAAACTCTCGAATTATTTGTGGCAGCTTGCATTTTTGTCTTATTTCCAAAAATGTTCCACAAAAGAATGTTAACTTCCTCTCATCGGGTCATTTTGACCCAAAATATATTTTATTTTTTAAATTAGGTGTTCACCTGAGTGGTCTAAGAGCTTGCTTAAAACTTTCACGTTTGAAATGGGAATATAAAACAACAACAACAAAAAACAGTTGATGGGCCCCATTGACTTCCACAGTATTTATTTTTATTTTATTTTTTTACAATGGAAGTCAATGGGGCCCATCAACTGTTTGGTTACCGAAATTCTTCAAAATATCTTCCTTTGTGCTCAACAGAAGAAAGACATTCACACAGGTTTGAAACAACTTGAGGGTGAGTAAATTATGACAGAATTTTCATTTGTAAGTAAACTATTTGTGAGCTATTGATTGTTCCCTAAATTTTCACTTCCAATCTTTACTCTTATACTCTTTATATCTCCCTTATATCAATAAGATTCCACAAAGCACTCAAACTGAACACATCAAGTAGCTAAAAAATCCCTATTTATGTTGAATAACGATGATACTGTATTTATCTCTCACGTGTACTTATCTACAAGCAAAAAAGGTAGAAAACACACACACACACACATCATCATTCTACAAACACCTTTAACTATACAATTACACAAATACATACCAACATTTTTAATGATGCATTTACTTTCAACTTTCCAGTCATTTCTGAATACTAGATAAGGATCTTTAAAACTCATTTCTGATTCAGAACGATTAGCTACTGAATAATTCACACTGATTTGTGAAGCATTTATTTAAAAGAACCAACTCAACAGAACGACTCACTCACAAATCAACATCATAATGCCTTGCATCCAGGCCAAGAAAATACAATTGAATAACTCTCTGATATATATAGGATATATACTATGACTGTGAAATCTAAACAATACTTACAAATAAGTCAAATCACCATCAAACTCAAATCAAGGTCAACAAACGCAAAAGTGAATTGGATGCTAGTTCAAGCATCTGTGCATGTTTTGCATAACTCGAGTTTTGCCCTGCTGCGGTGTTTAGTGTTTTTGGATTAGAAATGCTTACAGGATCCACATTTGGGTCTTTGATGCTTTATAAGCGAGATGTGGCTGCTGGCTGTCTCTCATATAAAACAGGTGTTTGTGTTCACATGCAACATTTGTTTGTCCCGGGCCAGATGTGCAATCCCTTCTCTGTATACATGCGATCCTGAAGAGAAGATCACCATTTTCACCCTGAAACGCATCTTTCACTCAATGTGTTCACAATTACGGCACAGAGTGACGGTTTGGTAAACAAGCAAATAAAATCTACTCTCACAGGAATCCAAACAAGCGATCTCACTGACACATCTGTAAATAAACTAGTACATTAGCATGCACCTCAGGCGTCCACAAAGGAAATGGCAGAAAATTATGGGATAGGCATCTTGGGATGTGAATCGTGAGGAATGTAATGATTCTGGATCTGATCAAAATAGACAATTCTTATTGTTAATGGAACACTGCAGAGTTTATTATAAATGATTTATCTGTGCACATCATTATTTTTTATTTTTTATTCATGTGCTCTCGTAAAATTTAATCAAAACAACTTCCCCTCCCTCTTCTCTTCTCTGATGACCAGGGCTTTTTTGGCTAGTGGTTTTCCAAAGTTACTAGCCACTCAGCATTTTCACTGGCCACAATTTTGTCATCGACACCATGGGGAAAAACTGTCATATAGATATTTTTAATATTATCTCATAATTTGGCAGCAGATATATTAGGCTGCTGTCACTTGATGCACGGATCCATTATACTGTTACACATGCGTTTTCTTTCTCAACTGTTTATGTTCACTTTAAACATAACTAAATGTTGACAAAATTACTCACCAAGAACGGCATTTTGACCAGATTTTGTGTGTATTTGACTGTTTAAGTCTAATAAGCAGTGAAAAAGTACAAAATTGCGGGGGCACTTTGGGTTTGAGCACAAACTCTGCAGGAATAAGTAAAATTATGGACAATCCCACACTGAAATTCAAGCCCTGTAACACCAACAATATTCATCCGGAGCAAATGAAACGAGCGAGTGAGGGGAGGCGGGTTTGTGTGTCAACTCGCTGTCAGAGAGAATAGTGAGAAAGAGCAGCTGGTATCGTGTATCTATTCTGCGGAAAATTTGTATTGGAAGCGTTTCAGCTATTTCAGTGTCAATATGAACGGAAAAAATCGATACATTGCACTTAGTTTATTATTTTGATGCCTTTTTAAAAGACTACAATTGAAAAATTTATATATTATACATTAAATTCAACCCGCCAAAGTAGCAAGTAGGACTGACAGGCAGGTTGGTGGGTGTTAATATAAAGCCCTGCCGATCTGGGCAACCTGTCAATCACATGACATCATCCAATAGCAAACCACAACCAACCAACAATCCAATCAATTCCCGATGGACAAAATCAAATCCCGCCCCACATTTTTTTTTTCTTGTTCGTGAAGCCATTTCATTTGGATATACGTCAAAATAGGGAAGGAAAGACTTATCGCAACTTCCATTTTACGACTTTAATGATTCCATTAAACTGAATTGAAACTTTTTGGTCTATTTCCTGGAAATTAAACTAAAATTCAACCTTGAACATGAAATGACTTAATTTAGCTTCTATGAACAACTTGATCCCTGCTTTAAGGAGAAAAGACAAAAAATAGCAGCATGTTTTCACAGCAGGTGACCTAGCAGCTCGGTATGTGTCCACACACACATGACACACTGACATCATTCGCAACACTGCGTGAGATCCGGTGTGACGCCCCGTCGCTCTGAGAGCGTGACCCCTGCGGTCTGCTGGAGATGACAATGAAAGGACTCTTACTCTGGCGAGAAGGCTGATGGGGTCGAGGCCGGACGGAAGCTCGGAAAGATTGCAGTTCTCTTCGCCAAGATAAACCTGCAGTGTCGTGCAGAGATGCCCCAGGCCTTCCTTCTTCTCCTCGCTCATGTCGGCTAGATCTAGACACAGAACACAGCGTTTTCAACCTTTAAGAACAGTGATGCATTTGAATGAGCAGAAACTTTTTTTTGTTCTCCTCTCCTTTTAGACAATATCACTGCTGCTGTATGGTATATATCAAAGTACCATGGTATTATCATCTTAAACTCTGACTGCACAATGGTACCACCACAGTACCATATTCATGGTCCATGGTATATGTGTGGTACTGCAAACTTGTGTGGTAAACTACTGATGTCACCACACATCAATAAAAATTTTTTTTAAAAAATAATACAAAAATAAATATATATATAAAAGACTAAAAAGCAGTATTATCATTATGGTGTATATATATATATGTCCAAAATATGGTATTGTTATGGCACCTGACCAAAAATTATTGTATTACCATGGTATATGTCCAAAAACATAGTATTAACATGATATATGTCTAAAAACAGTACTGACATATATCTAAGAAAACAAACAAACAAGGTATTATCATACATACAAAAACATATAACTATATTAAATGTAAAAAAAGCATACCATGGTACATTTCTACAAAACATAGTACTACCATGGTAAAAAAATTTTTTAAAAAGTGGCATTATCATGATACATATGTAAAAATATGGTATTACCATGGTACCTGACAAAAAATCATAGTATTACCATGATTTACAGTATCTCTCTATATAGACATATTAATAAACACTGTATACATCCAGAAAACACTGATTCCAACGAATCAGTAATACAGTTTTGTCATTGTTAACTAAAACAAACTAAACGTATTAATTGAAATAAAGCTGAAATTAAATTAAATATGAAATTCAAAATTAAAACATAAAATAACTAAATTTAAAAGTGCCTTGGAAAGTAATTGAAATAAAATAAGTTTAAGATGAATACTGAAACTCAAACTAAAAAATAAATAAATATAAATTAAAGATAGATAGAAGTATTTAAAAAAAATTCTAAATTACTAAAACTTAACATTTTTAAATGAAAAGTGAAATATAAAAATATAAACTAATTCACAAATAGTAAAAATACTATAACAGTACATAAAATAACACTGGTTGGAATACCATGCAAATGAATTGGGCAATAATATTTAATATTTTATGGTAATCATGTAATGATAACCTTGTCCAAAAAACAAACAAACATGATAATTAGAGTCCCAAAGTTCCACCTAGAAAATTATTGTATTTTCCTGTTAATATCAATGAAAATGTATTAACCTTGTAACTGTTCATAACACTGGATGCAGTATTAAATAACATCAAGACTAGAAAAACAGGAAGAGAAACAAGTTCACATATAAATTGGCATATACAATAACATGCTGATATAAACAACACTCAGATGAACCAGGAAAAAGGTTAATGATGATCAAGGGTGAAGCACAAAAGAGCCGAAACACAATAAGAAACCAGAGGAGGATAAAAGGTTTGTGTGTGTGTGTGTGTTTAGTTGATGAAGAAGATTATAAGGGCAGTTGTTTGCTGTGTGTGTGTGTGTGTGTGTGTGTGTGTGTGTGTGTGTGTGTGTGTGTGTGTGTGTGTGTGTGTGTGTGTGTGTGTGTGTGTGTGTGTGTGTGTGTGTGTGTGTGTGTGTGTGTGTGTGTGTGTGTGTGTGTGTGTGTGTGTGTGTGTGTGTGTGTTCAGAGAGCTTCGTATTTCCTGACTGTACCAGTAAAATGGATGTCTGATAGTGGAGATTTTAATGTCGATTCAGAAAGAAAGAGGTCTGATTGTGTGTATGTGTGATTTATGTCAGCTTTCCCAAACATATGGGCTTTTCCATTAACCCTCCTGCTCTGATCTACTTCCTCCAAACACACCATCAATGAACTTCAGTGTGTTCACTGCTGCTGTGGCAGACTGAGCGAACGTTTGACCCGGGGCAACAGCTCACGGCTCCTATCTCTCGCTCACACAAACACATTCAGCATCATAAACACAGACATACACACAGTAGTAAAGCTCTGCAGATTCAACACATAAATCTGGTGTGCCACCGCCACGTGTAGTGCCTTTTATCGTCTCCTTGAAAATTCTATCTCTGAAATACAGAACCAAATAATACTGTTTAGGCTTGTTGGAAAAACTGAAATTGTTAAAATCCATTCTTTGGATAGTCACAATTCATTTTTAGAAATTATAGATAGATTGTAGATGGTGGAAACCAACAAATAGCAGGCAGTAAACAAGCACCAGTGGGGTCTGAACCCTCTCTTCAGAAGAAAATAACAGATCTACACGCTTCCCACTTCTGGAGCATGAGAGATTGAACGTGTGCAGAATTATGAGCCTGAAGCCAGGTGTTAGTCTCCTTAAAGGGATAGGTCACCAAAAACAAAAACAAAAAAAATATTTTTTTGGACCATTTATGCATCCTTATGTTGTTTCAAACCCTTCTGTGAAACAAAAATATTATATTTTGCAATACAAACTGCGGTTTTCCAAACAATTAAAAGGGTCATGAAATCAAAATTACCTTGACATTTTGAATATAAGAGGTTAATTTCATAGGTTAAAATGTCCTCCTCATTATAAACAAAACATTTATTTAATCATTTGCATTTGCATACGACTGCCTCAAGAGCAAGTCATCGACAAATACTGAAAATCAAGCTTTTAATGTTGTTTATGTAAATTTGGTGTTTTTAATATGCAGACAAGACAAACATGTGCAAATTCATAAGTCAACACCATTGCTGAGTTTTTTCTCTTTAAAACTGCAGTGAACCAAAGACAGTCTCGAAAACGCGGTTTGAAATCGCTGGTGTTTCTGACGTCACAAACTACCTTGTAACCAATCAGGTCAACGTGTGATCGTCAACGAGTGGATCTCTGAGGTGATGCGGTGAACCATATAGTAAATGAGGTAAGGGTGTAGTAGAAGTAGAAGTTATTTTAAGGCACGAAATTTTTGTCATTTTGGTGATCAAAGATGAGTTTTAAGGGATTAAATGATTGACTACAGGGGGACTTTAATACATAATATACTAAATACATAATCGCACATAGGCCCCACCCACTGGCATTCAGTCGCTTAACAGCTGACATTTGCCTACACTGGTTGTGAGTGTCGCGTCAAAAGCAAATGGAACCCACTATAAACACTGAAACTGTATATACTGGATACAGTATACAGATGTGCGTTCAGCTTCTGACATAGCCTACTAGCCGCGCCTGAGTCTGCCGACTTCTCTGGACAGACCTCAGAAGGATCCCAGCGTCAGAAACAAGTAGATGCTTTATTTTAATGCTGTCCTGGATCGTGTTTTGTAAAAAAGGCACAGTGAAATGGAGAGTTTGCAAAGAATCTTTTGTTGAAAGATGAAGCAGCCAACAGTATTGGACAGCAGCTGCATCACAATCCGTAACTAAATGATTTCATAATGCTTTGATTTTAAATGGAGTCTTATATGGATAAAGTTTTCAAAACACTTACTCAAGTTCAATAACGAGTGGGCGTTGATACTGTTTCCTATGAAATGACGTTAGCCAATCATAATGGTTATGTATTTGTTTGATATATAATACAAATTATTATTAACATTATAAGTGAACCTCAAGGACCATATTAAAATAATAAAAAAAGTCCATGTCATGACCCTTTTAAAATGACCCTATTAAAAGGCCAGGGCTGTTGAGTTCCCCCCCCCCAAAAAAAAGCACTATAAAACCCACCATAAAAATTGTCTATACAACTAGTGTGGTACATGATGTTTCTGAAATATTGTTGATGCTTTGTGGGAAGAGAGGTTAAGTTTTTATTTGCTGTATAATTACTTATAATAGGCCTTAAATCTCATTTTCACTCGTGCATAATTGAAATATGCCGCTCCAAGACAGATTGTGCCAAGTTTGATGTTATTAGCTGGGTTTCCATTCTTGTATTTTTATGCAAATTCTGTCAAATCACATAAAAATGCTGAATCGAAACACTTATATGCAAATTAAATTTCCAAAAAAGGAATAAAAGAACATGCTTGCTTGAGGTGGATACACATTATTTTATTCAGTTTTTTATTTGGTCAGTAAGTTTTGTTGTTGTTGTTGTTTTGTCTAAAGAAATGAATCTAAAAGTGATAGTACTTATAATGCAGAATAGATATGACTTTTTGACAATTGAAAATGTATCCGGAAAATCATCCGGAAAACATGTATCACAAAAATATTAAGCAGCAACACTGCTCTCAACACTGGTAATAATTACAATAAGAAATGTTTATTGAGCACCAAAATCGGCATATTACATTTATTTCTGAAGAATCATGTTACACTTAAGACTGGAGGGATGGCTGCTGAAAATTCAGCTTTCCCATAATAAGAATACATTTTTAAATATTACAACAATTTAAAATAACTATTCTATTTTTATATATTTCACATTATAGCTGTACTTACAATAAAACTATACATTTACTATCAATAAATGCAGACTTGGTGAGCATTAGAGTCTTATTTCTAAAGCATTTAAACAAATCTGACCCGAAATCTTTGATCGGTAGTGTACGCTACAATGGAAATGTATTTTCTGAATAAATTTTCTCTCGAACACACTCTAAATAATTTTATTTAATGATAGATCCACAGTGGCTACAACAACCATTTCTATTTGGGCATAATCTGCCCCGGATGTGGCGATTTCTTTCTCTTAAACGCGTGCAATGAAAACGCAAATTTGCAATTTAGACGGGAACGTAATGACATTAATGTCCCATGGCCACTCATAATTGACATAAAACCTGTTGAATACATTTTTGGGTGAAATTAATGAATCCTTTCATTTCTGCAATTTTGCATGTCTCATTTGCTACCATTAAATCGTAATATATACAGTATAACAGGATTAAATAGGCTACCCGGCTCTTAGCCATTGAAAAACCCATCGTTCGACCACTAGCGGAAATCACTCCGACACGTGAAGGAAGGAGATCAAATGAAATGCTCTTCTGTTTGTCTAAAGGTCTACATATAAATCTCAACATAAATCAGGACAGCTGCAAAAATGAGGAGCGGATGAATTTCCTGAAATAATACATAAGCCGATGAGACCTTGATTCTGAGGTGAGAGCGAGGGCCGTTAGTGTGATGATGAAGCACAAGTTCAGATGGGGTGCTGACTGCTTCCATAAGGACCATCAGCGGGATTACCTCTCTAATGGCTGCACATTACTTATGACTGAATAGGAAAGAATCGGGCCAAAGAAAAGTCAGAGGCTCTTTGTGACAAAATAGCCAATTATTTCTGAAAAGCCAAGGGCCGCGGGCAGGTTTCACAGAGGGACCGCACAGAGAAAGAAAAGAAAATTCATAATGTTATAATAAACTCCTGCCAGAATATGACATTAATTCACCTTTCGTCATAGGAAATCTAATCTTTCAACTTTACAGGATAAATAAGTAAGTCATTTTTACTGCCGCCCATTAACAACACAGCCTATTCTGTAATCTGTATATGACTTTTTTATAAGGAAATTGAACATTGTCCGAAAGTCTGAAAGGCAACTTCTAATGCTCTAGATTTCAAAAGTGAGCTTTTATTTTTGCATTAATGCATTAAAGTGACTTACCATTAAGACCAGAAATTATAATGATTTTCGTTTTGATTTCATAATGATGAGAATACATACACAGCACAGTCAGGTATGATGCTGGATTTCTGGATTAAACTCGGCCCAGGTTTTGTTTTTGGAGACTACTGGGTCTGAAAACCATTATAGCTTTGCAAATTAATGTTAGTACACAACAGACCAATCATAACACAGTTTAGAGGTGGTTTATAAATCGTTCTAGTGTTTCCTTACAAAAAAACATAAGCTTGTTCACTGGTCTAAGTTAGCATTATCTGGTTTAAGATGGTCTCCCAGACTGGGCAGCTGAAAACAAAACCAAAAAAAAACACTGTCTGAACAGACTGGGAGACCAGCTCACCAGTTTTTGCTGGTTTGTCAACATTAAGATATTTGTAAGATAACATTTTTAAGATGTATTTGTAACAGCACTATGCTACTCTTAACAAGATTTAGTTCAAGTTTATTTCGAGCACTTTCAAGGACATACTTTACAGTAGTGTTGTCACAATACCAAAATTATTGTTTCGATACCGATACCAAGTCAAGAATTGCGATTTCGATACTTTTTCGATACTTTTCCTGAAAAGGAGAAACACTCTCAAATATCATTGCTGTGCTTTATTTTAAAACCGGGACAACATTCTAACCATATAACACACTAATAAATGAACATATGAACAGCAGATATATTAAACATTTGAACAAAATATGAAATATAAAAAATAAATTAGAGCAATGACATTCAAGGTAAAAAAAATTTTTTTTAGCAGCATTATCAGTTATCATAAGAAACATAAGAGTTACCGGTAATAACGTTATCTTGATTCTGAACTTTGAATAAAAATATGAACAGCGATTATATTAAACAATGTTTAATATTGGTAACATATGATAAGCCTCATTGGTGATATATTTGACATGTGGGGAGAGAGTTGTGGAAGGCCTATACTTCATGTTAAACATAAATATATAGCAGCAAAGACAACGTCGGCGGTGTTGACGGCAAAATAGGCTACAGAATATTTCGTTCTGTATTGACAGGTGCAGTATTTGAAAATCGATAATATTTTTTTTAATTACATTATATCTGCATTTATGTCAAAACCTGAGACTTTCAAACATCAAAATGTCATTTATTAATATGTATTCGTGTCAAAATGACATAGAAACATCTTTTCCTATTCTATTTTGCCTGGAAACGCTTCCAACACGGTTCTATTTCTAGCATGCACGCGTTTTCCGCGCGGCTTGGGCGCGCGTGTCAAGCATGCAGTGTGCTAGCTCTAACCTGTTGTTAACATGGGAGCCGAAATAAAAACGGATACGCCACGCAGCTGAGACGCTCACGGCCTGACGCCACGCATCCAGTGTGTCGCCGGCCTTACAAATCTGGAACGCGGTCATTCTTATAAGTATCGATACTAATAAATTTAGGAATCGTGACGTTTTTAATTTCCGAGAATCGCGATACTTTTGAAGTATCGGTGCACCGTGCAACACTACTTTACAGTCCTTGAATCCATAGTTGTGTCCCAAATGACGCACTATACACTATGCACTTACAGTATACACAGTATACTCAACCGTGTAGTGTATGAACTTTATAAAGTTATTTTGACATTCAACATTGGAGACTTATAGCGTGAGTACCCTGTGTATGTAACACATATGGTTTTATAAAACATTTTGGTTCAGTCCTGGATGCTGACTGATCAACACAGCATTCCAGTCGAGCTCAATATAGCAACAACCACTTGACTTGTGTCAGTGCAATGCAAATACAAATCAAACAGGAACTTACGTGACTGGTGTTCGGCTATCGAGTACAGCTCCTCTTGGTCACTTTTTGATTGGCTGAGCTGTAGAAAGAGACACAAAGTGTGTAACAATATCAAGCCCTGTGGCTGAACACCAACTGTGATAGTTTTAAATGCAAAACATGCTTTGAACGGGTTTGAAGTGGTCCTAATAGGCAGGTGTTCTGATGTCACATACTAGTTTGAAAATGATCCTAGCAACCAGGCGGACGGAGTCGGTGGGGATTCTTGGCTGGAGGCGCTGAAGGCATTTACATTCTTTCTTGTGATCGAGCCATGCTTGTTTCTGAAGGGTGAAAATGAGGATAGAGAATAAATAGAAAAGAGTTCACAAACATATAAGATGAAGTCACACATCTTCAATCAGATCTTGTCAAATGTGCTTGCTGTGTGTGGTCTCCCTTTAGAGGGAATTATGATGAAAGACTGTCCTACAATTAAAAAAAGACAAAGACAAACTTGAGTGCCTGGAGAGAACAAGGCTGGTTTGACAGTGACAGCTTTGCTATTTTAAAGCAGCGTGGTGTCTAGTTTTGAGAGACTGGATGTTCTTGAACTGCAAAGATTTCTAGAGAGCATCTGACAGACACATTAAAGGGATTTTTCACCCAGTAATGTAATTCTGACACAATTTACTCCTCATGTCATTTCCAAACCTGCATGAATTTCTGTCTTCTGTGTTTAGCAGAATGTTCCCGCTGCTCTTTTACATAATATAAACCTGAATGAGGAAGGACACAGTCAAAGTCCCAAATTGAAGTCATAGAAGTAGCCTATATGACTCTTCTGTTTTAAAAGCTATACAATAGCTTTCTGTGAGGAACAAACAAATTTTAAGCCATTATTGATTTCAAATGAGATTTGAAAACTACAGCAATAATGACTTAAAGTTTGGTCTGTTCCTCTTACAAAGCCATAAAAAATATAGTGCATGGGTTGTATCGACTAGTTGTATGGGGTTTGTCCTTCGTCATTTTCTTCGTCAAGAAAGATATATGAATACAGGTTTTAAATGACATGAGACATGTAAACAATGACAGAATTTTCATTTCTGGTTAAACTATACCTTTAAGTGCCGTTAAAAGACAGTAAGTAATACTGGAAAATCTGTTAAATGTAGAATGTGTTTCACAGGTGTATGGCTCCAAGCACCAAATACTTCTGATTGGAAGTCACACTGGACCTCAAGTTTCCGATAACTGCCGGCTCATGAGCGCTTGTACGGGAACCTGGAGAATTTTAATGAGTTTATACTGCCTTTCAGTGGATAACTTCATATCTCTTGGACAGGCAACAATTCATTAGCATAAATGAACACCAGTCTTGCTCTTTCACTGTTTTCTGTGGTGCACCTCAAGGATCTGTTATTGGTCCACCTCTAATTCTAATCTATAAACTTCCAGATCATTCAGCGTCATGGTCTTAATTTCCATAGTTATGCTGATGATATACAAATATATCTTACCATTCAGCCAATTCTGTTTTTACTCACTTCCTGTCTACAAGATTTCAAAGTATGGATGGCTCAAAACTTCGTAAAACTGAATACTGACAAAGCAGAAACCATGTTAGCAGGCCCTAAATCCTATGTTTCATCCCAACATGACATCTCTGTTCATATTGGCAGAGTTATAGTTAATCTTTCACCCATTATATGGAATCTTGGAGTACTATTTGATTCTAAAATATGCTTTCAACCCCATATCAGCCAGCATGTTAAATCCAGTGAGTAGTTTTCTCATTTTACTGTCAGTAACATTAATTGTTGAAAGCAATTAACATAATAAACAGTAAAACCTCAATTAGGTTGCTTTTATATTGCAAAAAAAATGTACACTGTGATGGACTGGGCATCTGTCTAGGCTGTTTCATTCTCCAAGCAGTTTGGAGAATAGATGAATTGTGAAAAGAAATTAAATTAAATAAACAGCTTTATCTAAGCTGCTGATATGACTGGAATCTTATTTGTAAAACTTTTTTTTTTAAGTGTAAGTAGAAAAAATTGCACCTAAATAAAATGAGATCTCATCTCAAACTTGTTTGTAAAAGCTCTGACGATTAGTGTGTGAAGAGCTCTTACCTGACACTGAACGCTGCAGTACCGTGCCGTCTTACATTGAGAACATCTCGATAGACTTTCGCCTCTGTTAAAAATAAATGAGAAAGAGTTAACATCAGCCTCAGTGCTCAGTGCATTTCTCAAGAAACATCCTCAGGCTGAAGAGGAGAAAGTCTGGTTTGATTTACAAGGCTTATAATGGAGCATTCCTGCCCTGACTAAACATCTTTTTCTTTAACGTATACGTCTAACGACCACCTTTGCTTTTGAGTTCAGTCTATAACTTTAAAGCTCCATGTGAGGAATGTGGTTAACATGCAGAGATCAAATGCATGGGAGAGCCCGAACACAAAAGGTCACGTTATCTCTATAAAATGTCAAGTTATCCGTTTAAAAATGTGTTTAATGGGACTGTGTTGTGTTTAAACACGCATAAGAGTCACGAAAATTGCATACTTAGTGCATGCATGGTTATGTCAGGGGTCTCTGCTTTATCTGTTACAGTCAAAATAAACATAATTGATTTAGTCTAGATGGTCGAGTTTTTTTTTCAAGAGATCTTTTTAAAGATTTCTACCCAACAAACAAAATACACGGAGAAAGCAAGTGCTAAATTAATAAATGCATTGACTTTTAAATGATTAAATGTTCTGATTGCCTTTCCAGAGACGCATATTTCGTAATGCTTTCCCATGGATACTAAAACACTATCTGAGAGAGATTTGCCCACCCAAGAACCCCTCTTTCTTTCCCCCTCCGCCCTTGTCTATCTCGCTCCTTTCTGAGTGAACAATCACAGGGAGTTTAGTACGACATACCACCAGATCCATCTTCTTGCCACCCTGCTATCAGGAGGTAGTCTGATTTTCGAGCATGCAGGCCCTTGACAAATCACTTTAGTGGGGCTTTGTAGTATCACTCTCTTAAGAGCAGAGAAACTGAAAAGGGTCAGGCACAAATTATAGTGTAGGCCTGAGCGCTACATCGAATGGACCCTCTGACCCCTTCCTATATAATGGCGGTTGTATTGTGCATTCTATGCAGGCTAACATGAACACTGCCATTATTTTCAAACCATCTATTTTCATGCTGTTTTATATAGCTTTTTCTTATCCCACTTTTGCACTTCAAATAGTTCTTTACATTTTTGTATAAAGTAAAAAGTATAAAATTTCTATTTACCAAAGAATCATGAAAAATGTATCAGTTTCTACAAAAAATTATAATATATAAGGCAACTGTTTTCAACATTGATAACAATACGATGTTTCTTATTGTTCTTATTGACAAGAAAATGTTTCTTAAGCACTAAATCAGCATATTAGAATGATTTCTGAAGGATCGTGTGACACTGAAGACTGGAGTAATGATGCTGAAAATTCAGCTTTATATCACAGGAATAAATTACATTTGAACAGTTATTTTCAATCATAACAATATTTCACAATATTACTGATATTACTGTTTTTACTGCATTTTGGATCAAATAAATGCAGCCTTGGTAAGCAGAAGAGACTTATTTCAAAAAAAATCTTATCAATTAAAAGCTTTTGAACAAAAAGTGTATATTTATACAATGACCACTTTAAATGGCATGACAGTCTACAGTGTTAACATCTGCAAACAAATCTTTGAATGCATGCTTTCTAACATTGTGCCATCAACAGAACCCTTATGAGATCCAGAACAGTGGAGAAATCTGAGCTATCTCAATCAGACATTCATGCCGGTGGGTATATCTGCTGATTCAGCTTTGAAAGAATCAACATTATGAAAAAAACTAAATATGCACAAACAAGACACAAACAAAGAGGAACACGGTGAAATAAAGATGTTATCAACAACCATGCAATGCCAAAGCCAAAGTCACGTTATGACAAATAAATCATTCAGGCTTTAGAAATTCTGAACTGATGGCTGCTTTTAATTTCGACAAAGAAAAGGAAAAAATAGTCTTAGAGTAAAAGGAGCTGCATTTGACCTCTTATTTTGAGAGGTCAAGAAAAAATGGCCGTTTGGTTTCCAACACACTGTAATCGGTAGACTGATCACAACATACTGGGCCATCTGACCAATCAGAGCCGAGCAGGCTCTCAAAAAGGAGGGGTTTAGAGAGACCGGATCCTTTATCAAACTGTTTCAGACTCTTTGAGAAAAGAGGTGACGCTGCAGTGTGTATTATGAGACAATGAAGTGTTTTTTGTTTTTTTTTTTACTTGGATGCATGTAAACCTATAGTAGAAGACCTCCAAAGCAAAATGATGAGCCTTTAAAATAGAATAATAGGAGTAGGGCTGGGTATTGACATACATTTCATATTTATTTTTTTACCCAGCCCTAAATAGGAGCCCTTTAATTGTGAAAAATTAGGAATACTTTCACTTAAAAATAAAAAATTCTGTATTTTCTAAAATATAAAAATAAGATATTTTAAGAATATATTTTAAGAATATTTTGAAGAACCAAACAGTCAAAAACATCAACTGGTTTATCTTCCTTTGTGTTCAGCAGAAGAAAGAAATTCATACAGGTTTGAAACAACTTGAGGGTGAGTAAATGATGACAGAATTTTCATTTTTAAGTGAACCATTCCTTTAATGTAACTAATGTTAGTGAGAGATTTCTTGACAAAGTACAGTTAGTTAAACAAAGAAATAATTAGTAGCTAAACGGATGATGAAATAATAAGCAATGCTTAACCTTGGCTTCAACTGGAAATTAAAAAAAGCGTATCCAACATGGGCCTGTGTGGACTCCTACAAAAACTGCTGATGCTTCAGAAGGTAAGAGTCATTGGTCGTAATGGAATACACAGAGTCTGGCGCTGTCCAAAACCAAAGCACAGGCTGTAAGTCACAGCACAACACAAGAGTCCTACAGCAGCGGAGCAGCCATAAACCTGTCCTCATTACTGCACACACAGAATGAGAGGTGAGTGGAGATGAACACACAGAGAACTCATCATGAAACATCAAAATAAAATACAAAATAAATACTAATACATAAATAGAAACTACTTGCTGAGCTGAATGTGCAGCTATTTCTGTGTTTGGGAAAGTTGATGAGGTGAGTTTTTAATGGCCAGACTCAAATCTGCAATGAAAGCAGGCACTTTGATTCCTCGTTCCTCAGAGTATTGATTTTGAGATACAGACGGTAAGTGTTTCCCGACTGATAAGAACTGGCCAGAAAAGCAGCACTCTCACATATAGCACTCTATTACACCGAAATACTGCAAAGCTGAGACTGCTCGACAGATTCATAAAAGTCATGATTAATATGCAAATTTGGCAAGGTTTGGGAATTTAATAATTGCCATATGTGTGAACAGTACAAGGCAGTGAGAAAGAGCCAGGCCTTTAATAATGATACAAAATGTCAAACGATAACACGCTAATGTCTTAAATATGTCATCAAATAACCACTGATTCAATCTCACTGAATTTCACTACAAAGAAGCATGTCCTATTTTTTCCAGATGATTCTTTTCCCTCTAATACAATTGTATCCCTAGCACGCAATGTTTTATTAAAGCATTTTATCTAAGATATAATTATTTTAAATTGTCACCCAAATTATAACACATCGCATTTGTATTATTTGGTACGGCTTTGTATTGCCCTCCTGCCTTGATAATCATATACTTTCACAGCATGGTGCAATAGTTACAAATCTTGTAACCAAAAAAATAAAATAAAAATTACAGGAACAAAACCCAAACAAAAGCATATTCCTTAATGTTTGGCATATTTGGAAGTCCATTGTGTCGTAGAGAAACACTGCGCTCCAGTGGCCAGATGCTCTGACTTCAGATGCAAAAAAAAATGACACTCTCATTCAGAGCTTAGAATCACCCTGCCAACAGTCCTTATGCATCCATTTTATTTTTCATTAACAACAGACAAATATCCTGAGGCGGATCTCTTTAGATCAGGACCAGCAGAGGAACGGAATCACAGCGGTATCTGCAGGGAGTCAAAAATCTGATTATCCCTATACGGCTAACGCCTAATCGGATTTCTGCATGCGGCCGAACACAAGGCAGGGTTTCTTAATTTCAAAAATTGACAATAATTCCACATAAATATGGCATCCTATCATAATCTGCAAATTATCTAACATGAGCGCTTGCAAGGATAAGTTTTCATTTTCCATGTCCACACACAAAACTGTCCTGGAATGAATGACTCTCTGCCTGTTTCCAGTCACACACCGAGAGCTATAACTAGGCAGAAAGATGAGTGTCCGGACCAGAACCAGAAGAGAAAGAGGAGGAGGAGGAGGAAGAAGAGAGAGGCAAACACTAACAGAACAGATACAAGCACTCACTAACCCGGCCAACGGGCCAATTAGAGTGTTTAACCTCAAAGGACACAAACACTCCTCACAGCGACTCAAAGCCTGTCAGACAACACCTCTATACATGACACTTTCTTCACTAGTCTATTCATTAAGGAAGGGGGGGTGAATGGAAGAAAATAAGATCAACAACATTTATTTATTATTATTTAAAAGCATGAATAATACTTAATGGGATAAAAAGTCAATTTCTTAAAAAATGTATTGTTATTGATGGTGAATGTTATTGATGTGGCAAACTGTATTGACACATTGTTTCTAATTTGCATACCCGCAGGATATTCTAAAAGTATTTACTTAATTGATGATGGGAAAGTGCATATTTTTAAAGTCACCATGAAATCAAAAGTGCAATTCTTAATTCTTTTCAGAATATTGCAGTGTTATTTATTTATTATAAGTGATTTATCCATGCACATATTTTCTTTTTTTATTCTGTTTTTTTAATTTATTCACATGCTCTCGTAATCTTTAATCAAAATAACTTCCCCTTCCCTCTTCTCTGATCTGGTGATGCGTTTACTGGCATTAGGGAGGGACTACCTGTCACTCACATGAGACCACCATACGATCAATTCCCCCCAAAAATCAAGTCCTACCTTACATTTTCTTCTAATTCAGAAGCCATTTCACTTGTATATATCTCAATAGAGAAGAAAAAACTACTGCACCTTCTCTGTCCTGCAGACACATCTGTACTTATATGTCCACTTAACACAAGTGCACATTCAAATCAAAGTCAAGCATTTGAAATGTTAAATGTCAAATGTTTTTCAGTCCTTGAACAGCATTGCCATTTTGGTATATAGCACAACACTTTATTTGAGCTGCAAGATTATTAATTAAAATAAAGATCACGACTCTCCCACGATTCTGAACAGACAACTGTAGGCTAATTTACTAGAGGTTCTGACACAATGATGATTGCTGTGCTTCAGTCTATTTAAAAAATATTGAATTAATTAGATTTCTTTTTTTTTCTCTTTTTTTATTAAATCAGTGAATGATTCAATGACTCACTCATAAAAACTTCAGTTGTGTCATTACTGGATGGATCAGCGTTTTTTAAAGAATCTATTAAATTAATGATTCAATGACAAATACTTTTATCAACAGTCAGTGGTCGCCACCTACAGGCGTAATGATGCAACTGATACAATTTTAGTTTGAAGCGTCATTAAAGGTGATTTGCTGTATTCAATTTTGATCGCTACCGTAGACATCAGTGTTTATATCCGAACCATAAACTTTTATTCCAGTAATTCTGAAATAATTTGGATTACTGTAACACAGCGGCAGCATAGATTTGAACTTCGCTGTGATCGTACTTGTCAAAGGTTTAAAGGGATACTTCACAGATTAGTATTAAGCTTTGTATCAGTAGAAACCCGGTAGTATTTTCGAATGACCGTGCTTCCCTCCCTCATGTCCCCCTGAGACGAGAGATTTCTGTATTGTGTGTCTGGAAAAAACCTCTGTGATGCAAAAATTATCATTTTGCGTCATCAAAGGCTTTTTTTGGCCAGAGGCTAGAGACTACATCCAGTAGGAGCTCGTTCCGCATGTTTTCAACCCACATAGGGGGTGGGATCTCACGATAAAACGTATTTTCAGTTTTGAGTCAACTAGTAGCCTATTGTATCATTTCTTCCAATACTGCCCTCTGTAACCGGTAGGCGTGGGTTGGGAGTGGCCTCGTAGGGCAGCGAAGCAAGTGCATTCTGGGAGTTGGTGTCTTTCATCCGCATGAGCCAAAAATACATTATCTGTCTTTTCTCAGTCTAGAAGGCACCAACTTCTAAAATAATTTCACATTTCTACTACATAAATGACAATTTTTTAAATACACATTCATCTTTCCAGCGGTGAAATATCCCTTCAAAGGGATACTCTCCACTTTAAAATGAAAATTCTGTCATCATATACTCACCCTCATGTTGTTTCAAACCTGTATGGATTTCTTTCTTCTGCTGAACAGAAAGGAAGATATTTAGAAGAATGTCAGTAACCAGACAGTTTCTGGTCTCATTGACTTCCATAGTAGGAAAAAATATATACTATGGAAGTCAATGAGAACAGAAACTGTCTGGTTACTGACATTCTTCTAAATATCTTCCTTTCTGTTCAGCAGAAGAAAGAAATCCATACAGGATTGAAACAACATGAGGGTGAGTATATGATGACAGAATTTTCATTTAAAGCCAAATCGTTGTCATTTAGGAAAATGGGTGTTTAAATCAAGATCGCAATCTTTTAGCGAGAAGCTCACACACACTACCATTCAGAAGTTTGGGATCAGTAAGATTTTTATTGTCTTTAAAAATACTCTCTTATTTGCTCACCAAGGCTGCATTTGTTTGATATAAAATACAGTAAAATTGTGAAATAGTTTTTTTCATATATTTTTTATTTTAATGTATTTTAAAATGTAATGTATTCCTGTCATGCATTACTCCAATCAGTGTCACATGTTGCTTCAGAAATCATTCTGTTATCTATCTATCTATACACACACACACACACACACACACACACACACACACACACACACACATATATATACACTGTATATATATTTATATATTATCTTATAATCTTATACTGACTTCAAACTTTTGAAAGGTACTGTATAGGCTAGATATATAATACTTAATATATGTATTCTGGTATTCTGAGAGCAGCCTTATATTAGCCAGGGTCTACGGATAAAAGCTTGCAATAAACCGAATCAGAGCTGTCACGGCAAAATAAGAAGAAAAGTGGGGGAAAAGGAGCCAATAGCCACTAATCCTGGAAATGAGAAACCTGCTCAGGCACAACAGGCTGAATAATTATCAGTTCCTCAGAGCTACTGGTGCTACAGCTTACAGCGGGAATTAATTACTCAAGCACTGAAGCAGATACACAACCCTCTTCCCACACACACACATGCTAACTGTGCCAGCAGTGTACCTGTGTAAGATTAGGTCAAGACAGAAAACCTAAACTTCATCTCCTGAAATGCATGACAGGAAAGGATTTTGTCAGTGAGCTACCATGGCTTTTAATTTGATATGGCATTTGATGTGGCATATTTGTAAATTCATAGCACTAATACGAGACTGTGACCTTTCCAGGCAGAAAATCATTAGTATCACCATCATAGTGTATAATCCTATTTGTCACAACACACGACGAGTGGTGTGAATTATTAGGGAAGCCCTTCATTTGTTGTAACCACTGATTAAAAAGGAAATAAATCTTGTAGGCTCTATGACTTCATGGATTCAAAGGAGGCTTTAATTTCTTCACGGTCTGGGGACACAGAGACTAAAATTACAGAGATGCCATTAGACTTGAGGGTTTTCGGCTGTAATTGAGTAAAACCTTAAACAACAAGCAAAGGAAGCTCTCGTCCTGTGATTACTGCCCCGAACAGAACGACGCTGCCTTCTTTAGCTTAGGTAAATCACACTAAAGGAAAGTTTTGTAACTAGATTTTTCATTTCAAAACTCTCTGTAATGATGCTTGCAGGATTTTAGTGGTTGATATGGGAATATCATTATTTTGTGTTTCCAAAATAAAATAAATAATTTCACCCCCTGTGGTGCAAATCAAGCTTTTAATGTTGTTTATATGTATTTGTGTTGTTTTTAATATGATTTAAGACAAGCCATGTGCAAATTCATAAGTCAACACAATTGCTGAGAATTCACTGCAGTCTCAAAATAGTGGTTTGAAATCGCTGGTGTTTCTGACGTCACAAACTACCTTGTAACCAATCACATCAACGTGTGATCGTCAACGAGTGGATCTCTGAGCTGGTGTGAGAGAGTGGAGGCGGGGCTCATTTGCATATTCATAGAAGAGCGTATACTAAATGAGGCAAGGGATAGAGTTACATTCAAGCATATTTTTAATAAGTGACTAGATAAGATAGTTTGGGGTGTGAGTGTGTGCAGTTTACATTGTAGAACAAAACTAATAAAGTTTACCACAGGCTTTAGATTACTCCTAAATTGAAAAACCCCATAGGAAAATCTCGAAGTAACCAGCAGCGAATCGGTCTTCCAGGTTCTGACGTCATACCTGCATCACGCTTGAAGCGGTTGACCAATCACAACACAATGGTCAATCAGAGCACACTGCGCTTTTCGGAAGGAGGGGCTTCATAGAGACAGGAACTAAACATTGTTACTGACAGACTGGGAGGAGAGGTGCTGCAACAATGTAAAATATGTGAAAAAACATTGTAGCTTGAATATACATATGTACATGTATTTGTGGATCATAATCTATTTATTTAAATTAAATGCGAATAATAACTCTGGATGTTCAGAGTGGTTTACTTAACAAAATTTGAGATGTAGCGCTAGACTGTAGCAATATACACTCCAAAAGTAAAATATTTATGGAGTTTACAAAAAAAATTAAAATACACATCTAATAAACGTTTCAGTAATGTACGTGTGCAATAGCAGCTATTTCACAGCCCAGTATACAACCCAGATGTCCAAAAACATCTCAAAAAGAGGTTTATTTACCTCATTTAATTATTTAACTTATTTCTTTAACAAAACAAATTATAAGTTAAGTGGAATTGCAATGTGTCTAATATGTGAAAAAATATTAAACTGGTGTGACTATAGTACATTGAGAATAAATTACTACAATAAAAAGGTCAAAGGAAAAAAGCTGTAGCTGAAACGGTCTTCTTGAACCTGTCTCATGCACCATAACCTAGATCCATAAAACAATCTGATGTTTCTGTTTAAACGCTCTGGAATATCACATCCCATAATCTTATAATGAGAAGAGGCTTTCATGCCTCAGCAGGAGAAGTGCGAGTGAGCTTTTCCAGGCAGCCCAAGAAAACCTGGGCAGCATTTGTAGCCAGTGCACTCAAAATCCTTACAGTTAACCCTCTCTTGGCAGGACGTCCAGCATCACTGTCAAACCTCTGCAGCTGATCAAAAATGACCAATTCTTTTTTTAAAATTAATTTATGTACTATATTTTAGTTCAATAATGTTTTTTATTTCATATTTTGTATTTGTAGGGGGCTAAATCATATTTAAGCTGTATTTATAATCCATTTATTCACTTTTTGAGCATTACCTGGCTGAAAATTTAATTTCCAACTTAAACTGTCGTAAATCTTGAATACTTTAGAGCACAGACTTAAGTTTGATCTCTTTTCAAAGACGACACTTGGCAGATTATTGCTGAAGTGAAAAAAAGTTTTAAAAAAGTGAACTAAAATAAAGTGACAGAATTTTACATTTATTGTTATAAAAAATGCACAAATATACCCTTTTCAATTCATGAAATATATATTGATAAAACTGCAAGAAAATCAAAGCCATGAATCTAAACAAGTTTTGATCTTGATATGTCAAAGAATTTGCTTTCAGAAAGATTTTGTTTGGCCGCAGTATCAAAAGTTTTCACTAGATGAAATTTGTCTCCCATTCATTTCCAATGCGGTCATTAATGACCGAGAGAAACAAAAGTGTGACTTTTTTTTTTTCAGGACCATTTGACCGTTTCGAATCATGTCCATGATTTTTTTTTTTTTTTTTTTACATAGCAAGTGCCAACACCTTTACCAAGTTTCTCACTATTCCGAAGAAGCAAAAAACAACAACAAAAAAAGAAAAACTAAACAGAATGACAGAAGAGCAGCAGACGTTGAGGATAACCACAGGTTTTATTTTCCTATTGACTTTCAATCCAATCCGAGGTCAAAACGCAAGCAGTGGTGCACTGTAGCGGGAGGACAAGTGTAGGACAATCCAAACATGATGCTCAACGTCACAGGTTTCTTCTATACGAGTAGCATAGTATGATGGATGTTTTCACAAACGCATTTGCTCACGATACAATGAGTAAGTCTTGTTGCCATGGCACTTAGTGCATCATATTGAATTGAGTTCAAAGAGGTGCTGGAAAGTAATCCAACACGTCATTCATGACAAAAGTACAGATCGATGGCATTATCCTGATCTGCCTAAGAGACCAGAGGAGAAGAAGCTGTTCACCAAAAACCTGAAAGTGTGTCAAATGAACACTAGGATTAAAGTCCCTTACAAAAAAAAAAAAAGAAATAAAATTACCATGGCATGTACCACAACAGGGTAATTCTACTCCAGTTCTATTACAGACCCATTTAGACAGGACAGTATAAAGTACAATATACAGTATACAGTACAATTTAGACAGTATATGAATATGGTACACTATCCATCCATCTATCCATCTATCCATCTATCAATCTATCCATCTATCCATCTATCATTCTATCCATCCATCCATCCATCCATTTAAGTGTTTTCTGGATAAATAAAAACTCTAAACAGTATATATTATTAATATTGCCTATATTTAATCATATTTATTGGTTATATTATCTTTATTTTATTTAGTTTTAAAAGTTTTAAACTTAAAAAAAAATTTTTAAGTAAAACATTATAAACGCAACACTTCTGTTTTTGCCCCCATTTTTCATGAGCTGAACTCAAAGATCTAAGCCTTTTCTATGTACACAAAAGGCCTATTTCTCTCAAATATTGTTCACAAATCTGTCTAAATCTGTGTTAGTGAGCACTTCTCCTTTGCCGAGACAATCCATCCACCTCACAGGTGTGGCATATCAAGATGCTGATTAGACAGCATGATTATTGCACAGGTGTGCCTTAGGCTGGCCACAATAAAAGACCACTCTAAAATGTGCCTTAATAATTAAAGCGCTTTCTGAGGGACGATATAACTGTAGCATTAAAAGCAAGACAATCCTATAAAATAATAATCAAATCTCACAGAAATCAAATGCTGGCGAAACACACACACACACACACACACACACACACACACACACACACACACACACACACACACACACACACACACACACACACACACACACACACACACACACACACACACACACACACACACACACACACACACACACAAGAAAAAATGAAACTTGTTTCTGTGAATTAAACTGGCACCATGCAGCAAGCTGGGCTTTAAACACTCATGTTTGGCTTTCATGTCACGCTTTGTGTTTACAGCACTCTAATCAATCTTACATTTAGATTGAAGCAGCTACTCACATGTTTCACGGCTGGCGTTTCATCAAATAGGCCTGTCTGTTATGGCTAATGCATCAATAAATTATGCATTCATGAATTTATAGAAAGATCTACACCGCAGAAATGCTGCACATGCACAAAACTTTAGATTGTTTGCCTTCTAATTCCGTAACAAATGATTCAAGAACAGATGTTTCCTGACAAAACTGCACAGAACAAACCAGTGAAGTTAATATGCTGCGACGGAGCCGCTGGTTCACAGATAGTTTACAGGAAGAGAGGTCTGAAAACGAGGAGCGTCGCTCCGTGAGAACAGATGGCGGATTTAAAGAACAGGCACAGACGGAAAGCATCAAAGCAACTGGTGACCAGTGACCTGCACTGCAAAAATGGCTCCATTCTGCTTTACAGGCACATTTTCAGTAAAGTCACATGTGAAAGACATCTGAAATGGAACCAACTATTTTGATAGCCACATATTAGCAAGGCATCAAAGAGCACAGGAAGGTGCGATAAGACAGAACCATTTCACTGATAACACATGAAGAGCCTTTGAAAAAAGCCTAGCTACGAATTTCCTCACGATTTAGGTGTGCATACGACTTCATGCAAACCCATAATCCATATCATTAAAGACCTAAAATCCATAGACACCTATTCTGTACAGACCCAACATTCATAATTATCCCATAACACACCTCTAGTCATCCTCTATCATAAAAGGAGGCTGTAATGGTTTGTTTATTTGCTGGACACATGCTGGGACGGGGAGGAACACATTAACCAACTCCTTAATGTTTCCACCCACAGTCATTTGTGCTCATTAGAAATAAACAGACATTCAAGAGAGGCGAGTATAGCAATTACCCTCATCTTTGATGTTGCCCTAATTCATTTTAAAATGCCCCTCTTGGTTTCTCAAATAAATAAACCCAAGTGATTTGTTTTTGAAGCAAGCGGCTCTCTACGATTCCCCCTCTTTGCTCCCAGCAAAGAAATGTTGTTGTTTTTTAAACTGTATGACATCATATTCTGTATGTGTTGGCTATTGTAGATAAGACATCTCACAACAGAGCTGAATTGTTTTTATATATATACTGTATAATACAATTTTATCATATTTATATTTCATTATTTTTTATAATTGTATATATATATATATATATATATATATATACACACACACACATACACTTTATAAAGCTGTTAAAATTGTTAACATGCAAACAGATTCATTTTTTATTCTGAAATGCATTTTTATGCCCTCTGGTGCTTAAAAATGCTTTAAAATGAATATGATTTCAGCATGACTCCTGGCTACTGTAATTGAAAATGAGTGGTTCAATAGGGAAGCAGTCATGCATTACACACTGTTTACTTTGCCTTCAACCAAGGTCAAGATATATTGCATTTCATCACCAGGGTGTAATTGTCTCAACATGCCGTTGAAGGATATGACACATGCTGCAAGAGTGACAGTGGAAAATAGGCTTTAATTATTTTGCACTGAAATCTCATTACAAATCATGCACAAGTCTTTACTAAAGCAATGCATCTTACATTGATACTGAATTATTCCTGAGAAATCTAATTCATCTTACATAGCAGGTACACCATATTAACCTATGCGGTACGATATTCATCTTAATGCATATGACTTAATGCATAAGCTTATGCTGTATCGCGGACCTCATTACTCCTAAATTAAGCCCAAGAGAGCAAGTCTACAGCATCTGTTGCATTGCTATCAGTAGAATAGCATAAAACAGCAGTTTCATCTATCATGGTTAGGGACAGAAAATGCTTTGACACAACATCAATGTCATGCATCTGAAGGATTCTCAAGACAAGAGTCAGGGGTATGACTAATATTGATTCATATTTAGCCCATTCATGTCATTAACAATTAAAACATGCATCAACCTTGCTAGAGCCATGGCTTAGTAGTTAGCAGCACATGTACATAATGAGCCCCGGGTGCTCATGCGGGTGATGCGAGTTATAATCAGGCTCATTACATTTCACCTTCCAATTCTCATAAATATAATATTTGTAAATACACTGCCCGGACAACACAAATGTCACATTTTTGGATTTAAATAGGCAACTGCTTAAGAGTCTATGATTGGATTATTATTGCAGTGATTATTATGTTTCTAGCATGTTACAGTATATGTTTGGCAACAGTTCTTCTAACCCTAATTGATGGAGTGTGCAGCTTTTCATTTCTTGAAAAACCATGTAGGAAGACACATCATGGCCATATTTTCAGGATGACAATGTCAAGGTGAATGAAGAATCATTTTCACACATGAATTGGCACCTCTGAGTCCAGACCTTAAATTCATTGAGAGTCTTTGGGATGTGCTGGAGGAGACTTTACAGAGTGCTGGACTCTTGCATTCTCAATACAAGATCTTGACCAAAAAATGAAGGATGGAAATAACATCACAACATTTATTTCCATCAAGAGGTGTATCAGTTTGCATCAAATGAAAAGCTACACACTCCATCATATGGGTTTAGAAGAACTGTTGCCAAACATATAACAAACCTAAGAATCACTGCAATAATGATCCAATAATAGACTCATAAGCATTTGCCTATTTAAATCCAAATTTTTTCTTTTCTTTTTGGCCGGGCAGTGTACGTTCACATAATGTTAAAGATTTCTATTTCAAATAAATGCTTTTTGCTGAACTTCATCAAAGAATCCTAAAAAGAAAAAGTATAATGGTTTAAAATATTATGTTTTCAAAAACGGTTATCAACTTTGATAATAAGAACCATTGTTCATAATTGAGCACCAATAATAATTCCTAATAATTGAGCAGCAAATCAGCATATTAGAATGATTTCTGAAGGATCATGTGACACTGAAGACGGGAGTATAAATAAGCAATAAAAAAAAAGTAATTATTTTCACTATCTAAAACAGTCGATGATCAATGCCGATTATATCCTGTCAATCAACAGGGGGCAGAAAAACGTGTCAGACTGCAACTAACACGGTGTAAAACTATTTTTTTGATGCTCTTAAATGTGACGTGACAGATCGCTGTAGTGCCTCAGTTCAAGCAGCAACACGGAGCGCAGTCTTTTCTTCCACTTTAATACAAGTTATAGCATGAAAAAACATGCAAGAACATCAGAAGGTAGGCCTATGTTGAAAAATACAGAAAAACTTTCAAAATGAATCATGTTTCATGTAATCGCTCAATTAGTGTTTCAACCGCAGAAAGATGTCCATAAAACAGCTTGTGAACAACCTTGCATCAAGAAAGTTATCCAATATTCATAGTTCGTAAGTAAAAAAAAAAAACGCTTGTCAGGATTATGTTTTGTCTATGTGCCAGTCTGTTCCCTGGGTTAATGATTCCATTCACCTGTTGCTCTATTAATTAACTCATTAGCTCCTCTGTTTATAAGTCCTGTGTTCATTCAGTTCTTTGTTGGATGTGTGTTGGATTTTATGAGCTTATTTACTGTTTGAATAAATTTGTCATGAAGACAAGTGTTTATGAAAACTACTTATGTGCAACATTAAGTACAAACATTTTCAGTTTGTATTTGAGTGTATTGTAGGCCTATCTGAAAATAAATGGCAGTTGAAATAGGTTGATCTCTGTTAATGTTAACCTCTAATATTATAGCAATGTTCCAAATTATGGATTTCCTGTAGTTTACAGCATTATTTGGGAGAGGAATTTGTTTTTCCCTAAAGAAAAGCAAACTATTGGTATCGTCGTGACCGCATTACCACCTCGGGTGTGCATTATTTTTCTAATAATTCAAGCAATTACTCTCCGCTTAGTTCAAAAATGTTCATAATGTCTTCTTAATGATTAAATGTGGATAGTTTTTCTTCTAAAAAGACAAAAAAGTTCAGGTAAAGAAAAAAGTTTTTTTCTCCACCTGAACTTTTTTGTCTTTTTAGAAGAAAAACTATCCACATTTAATTACTCCGCTTATCCTACGGTTACCACACCCCACGACATTGTTCAGAGATGATGTATTTCAAGATGTTTGACAGGTTTTTTTCTTACGCATATAATCCCAAACCTCCGTTGCTAATTCCAAAACATAATTTAGCTTTTTAAGTTGCCAAACTATTTTACTGATAAAATCGTCAGAGTAGCGCTGACAGCATGTGTGTGTCCGTACTGTATGTGTGTGTGTGTGTGTGTTTGAGTGTGAGAGAGAGCGCGACCAAGAGAGATGTGCTTTTCTATAATAACTAATACATGCATAATACATAATAAAACGTAATTTTGTGACAAAAACTTGTAAATAATTTTTCGTTTTTATCCTATTGTCTACTATATCTATTTCAAGCAAAAAGACAATAGGATAAAAACGACAAATTATCAGTGTCAGTGTCGTTGTGGGTTTTGGTTATTTTGCTGTTGTAATCTGTAAGGACCTTTGAAATAACTGAAATTATTTGGCGAAGTGATATGGAACTGTAATGCGGTCAAGACCTGCCTGGAACTACTTTACCAGTGCGTTTCCCTGGAAATAATTGCACACCTTAACGTTCGAACTTCGAAGTATGATTAGTTTACCCTAGGTATGTAAACAACTCTCTAGGGTCAGACATAACTTAATTGTGACCCTGGATCACAAAAGCAGTCACAAGTCGCACGGGTATATGTGTGGCAATAGCCAACAATACATTGTATGGGTTAAAGTGATCGATTTTTCTTTTATGTCAAAAATCATTAGGATATTAAGTACAGATCATGTTCCATGAAGATATTTTGTAAATTCACTACCGTAAATATATAAAACATTTATTTTTGTGAGTGAATGCATCACAATCGCGAACATAAATGGACAACTTTAAGGGCGATTTTCTCAATGTTCCCATTTTTTGCACCCTCAGATTCCAGATTTTCAAATAGTTGTATCTCGGCCAAATATTGTCCTATCCTTACAAACAATACATCAATGGAAATCGTATTTATTTAGCTTTCAGATGATGTGTACATCTCAATTTAAAAAAAATTGACCCATGTGTTTGTGGTCAAGGGTCACATTTAGGCCTACTTCACTAAAAACAACAGCCCATGTAAAATCATTCAAAGTCCAGCAACATCAGAGAAATATTTAATCAAATAAAAGCAGCCTTGGTGAGCATAAGAGGAAAAACTTTTCACCACTAGTTTATGTGTGCATATATAAAAATGAAATATATATTGTATATATTGAAATATAAGGTATATATTGAAATATCATAGTATTTCGATACTATCATCTATAAAGAGTTACAGCAAGAGCTAATTTCTGAACACTGTAAAATAAATTCTTTGAGCTCTGTGACAGCACAAGCATCTTTCAGCTTATTCAGTCCTGCACTGAGGGAGCATTACAATACCGAGCTCTTCTGAGCGGATTATTAACGTTCTGTTTCCATGGCGTTTCTTTTCATCCACAGTGTTCTCCTGGGTGAGTCCATGCAGACGGCTCTCTATAGATGAGCCAGGTTATCAGCAGGACTGAAGCACTAATCCCCGGCCAGAAATGACTGTCTTCTGAGCCTGTTTGTCTTCCTTTCTCCCTCCCTCTCAAGTGGAAAGATCCACTCCACAAGGTCACGCTCAGAAAAGCATTGAGCAGGAGTCAGGAAAATGACATACCTGAAATATGATGAACGGCCCCAACCAGCCAAACGGCAAAAAAACAGATGGCAATTAATACCTCAACAGGGAATAGATGAATAAACGAGAGCAGAAGGAGGGAGAGAACCAGAAAAAGAGCGAGAATGGATACCTTAGGGTGTGTGTGTTTACTCCAGAACACGACACTAAAAACAAGTGCATGCCACGGGAGAATTATCATAACCTCATTTAAAAATAAATTAATAAATAAAGTAGGCCTGCTTAAATTACCTGCGAGAAATATTTGATGTTCTGTGACAGACTCTTTGGAGTCAAACCGACACAGAAATGTCAACAAATGACGGCTCTATCACAAACAGACATTTCATCTTTCAGACCTGAGGTGATGACATACACTTCTGTAAATAAATACAATATTTATCCAATCTTTCGTTTAACATATAAGTGTATAAAATACATCCAAGTGTATTTATAACAAAGTTATTAATGAAATCATTGTGAATTGTCATATTAAAAAGTACTAAACTGTGTGATAAAGGTCTGTTGTGCTGTTTAATATAATTATAAATTAATATAATATAATATAATAATTAGGGCTGTCAAAAGATTAATCGCGATTAATCGCATCCAAAATAAAAGTTTGTGTTTACATAATATATGTGTGTGTACTGTGTATAATTATTTTGTATATATAAATACACACACATGCATGTATATATTTAAGAAATATTTGCATACATATACTGTATATATTTATATATAATTTATATTATATATAAATATAATTTTTTATATATAAATTACACATTTTTCTTAAATATATACAAGCATGTGTGTGTATTTATATATACAAATTTAATTATACACAGTACACACACATATATTATTTAAACACAAACTTTTATTTTGGATGCGATTAATCGCGATTAATCTTTTGACAGCCCTAATAATAATTAATTAATATTTTTTCTGATACACGTGAAATTGAGAAGAGAACCATTGTTTAATGACTCTACATGCACCCTGATAATGCGATTATAATTAGATTTAGGAAATATTGCAATTAAAATTTACCCCATGTAAACACAATACTTCGAATCAAATTGATGCGATTAAGCTCATAATCATAGGAAATTAAGTGACATATACTGATTTAATCGCAATAAACAGGCATATAAACACTATAATCGCATCTATTCCACTCTAACCACAGAGCGCATTTCATATATGAATGATATTGTCTAGATTAGCAAACGTAGCGATAAAGAAGGCCTCACATTTTTAGGGTCCTGAAGAAACTGAGGCTGCATCCGAAATCGCATACTACCCTACTATATAGTAGGTGAAAAACAGTATGTGACAAATGAAGTATATGTCCGAACTCACAGTACTCATAAAAGAGTGAGCAAAAAGTACTCGGATGACCTACTTCTTCAGGCGAGATTCTGGGCCTTTCCACCCACACTTGCGATCTTGGCCACTTGAGAGTGTGTGCATGCGACAGGAAGTAAGTGTGCAAGACTGTCCCATGTCTAAAAAATGCCAAAACGCAGTGCCCTGAACGCACACTAAACACACACTATCTTGAATACCGCATCAGAGCGGTATTCAAAGCTATCCATATTCCATCATGAATAAAGTTCGGGAAACCGCGTGCCCCGAAATCACGAGATAGTGAGGAAAACGTTCCACTGTAAGTTAAATTAATTCGATATTACATGTAATTTGGTAGTACAGCAATTTGTTAAAAGTGTCATTTTATTGGTGCAAAGATGAGTAGGCTATGTGTATTTTGTACAACATTTGCAACTGCTTTTTATCACTTAATAAGAAGCACCACAATTTTAAATGGTGTCTTCTGTTACTTAGGGACGGACCAGACATTTAGAAGTTCATTTTAAAATGCTAATTATTGAAAATCTAAATAAAGCTCTGTAAACACTTGTGTCTCAACGGGTAATCAAAAGTTCTATACACACTTGCAGTCTTCACGTCTACTTGAACACTTGGGCCGAATACAGGAAATACGTCATGCAAGTAGACAAGTCAAGTGCAAAGACTGCAAGTGTGGGTATTTGGAAAGGCCCTCTGAAGTGTGCATATGATGGCCACTTTACTTTCCCATGATACCACATTTTCACTCATATACAGAAAAAATATCAACATTTAGGCACTCTCTGCTGAGGTCTACTGATTTTCTCGACACACACACACCATCCATGAGCATTTGTCGGCATTGAGAGTTTTATAGATTGATTCTAATAAAGTGTCAGAGATGATCAGGCATGTAGAGCTGGTGTGAATTAAATCCCAGCACATCTGCTAGAAATCTCATTACAGCATCATCCTACACACTCTTTCTCCTCAGCGAGGGGAAAATTACTGAAAATGAAAATACAGTACGTGTCTAAAATGAATTGCAATGATGACAACAAACAAGCCTAGACCGCTGGATCACAAGAAGAAACCTTCAACAAAATGACTTCTGACAGTGATATTTGGGAAGGTGATGAAAACTCTCTCAACAGCTGCTCTCTCCAGAACAAACTTCTGTTTTTCTGATGCACAACATAGAAAAGCGAGGCTTATATAATTTGAATTCAGTGTGTATTTGGAGCAGATTAATGCTTAGCTGTTCTGTTGGTGCAACTTGAGTAAACTGGTAAATTAGTTCTGACTCAGTGGTAATTGGTTTCTGTGAACTTCACTGATCATATATCCGTTCTCTAGGCCATGTTACACAATACAGATGCAGTGCACTCATCTATGTCACCTAAAAAAAGAGATAAAGAAGCTATGTTCCGAATATAATACTTGTGTGCACTCAATATTGTGCAGTATAAACTAAATAGTACTAAAATTAAACAGTTTGTTTTAAACAAAGTGTGAAACAGTTTGCAGTAACAGTGCAATAACAAAAATTCAAAATCCATCATTTTGCTTCAAATCTTATAACACAAACTCTTGATATTCTAAAAAATAATGAGTCAAAACCATAAAAACTTGGGGCCAATTCTCACTATTAACCACGACTTTTGCCTCAGTAAACTCCTCATTACTGCTTATTAATAGTTAGTAAGGTAGTTGTTGAGTTTAGGTATTGGTTAAGGGATGTAGAATATGGTCATGCAGAATAAGGCATTAATATGTGCTTTATACGTACTAATAAACAGCCAATATCCTAGTAATATGCATGCTAATAAGCAACCAGTTAATGGTGAGAACTGGGCCCTAAACTAAAGTGTTATCAATAATACTTAAAATTGTTCAAATATTTGTTATTTAAAATTAATTTATGTATTATCTCCGGATATGAATTCTGCATCATCAAAATGAAAAGGAAGTTCAAATCAAGCAGATTATTAGATGTATATTCTATGCATACAGAAAATAGTACAGTATATTCTATATACTGCAGGGAAATAGAAGGACATTCTGAACATAGTAACTGTAAACTTCACACTGTCACAGCTGTAAAAAATAAATAAATAAACTATCCTCAAAATCAGCATAAAACATTATATATTGAAAAACTGCCCAAACTAGTATTTAAATAATAATAAAGAAATAAAAATTCACTGCTAAAACGAATTTATCCACTGAATACGCAGTGAAAATCAACTGATCCTGCCAATTAATCGAGAGTCGAAATTTGCTAAAATTGCCGTCGCCAAAAGTAAACTTTGTGCATATTAGCTAGGGCTATTTTTCTTATCCAAAGGGGGGACTTTAGATAGTCTTTATGCTATATATTATTTAATCCTAGGTATGTAAACAGCGTCATTTCGCACTTATTTAGTTGACCAACAAAAAACAACAGTCCATCATGTAAATTAATTAAAGGTGCAGCAACATCAGAGAAAGAGCAGCAGCGCCTCCTGGAGGTCAAACTCAGCAATGTCATGCATTACAATTATATTGCCATTTTGCAAACTCTTTATTTCATATTCACGAAAACATTATCATATAGCAGAAGAGGAGCATAAAGACCGACTGTTGCTAAAAGCATTTTACCCTTACAAAATGATGCTATACCATGGTACTGTGGAACATACTATGGTACGGAAGAGCGTGCACTGTGGTATTTACATACATGGTACTCCAAAATAATGTTATGGCATCGCGTACTATGTCTAAAAAAACACAGAAAACACATGTTCGAAAAATTGTGTTCTTACCTCTTGAGACAACTTTGGCAGGTGGTTTTCAAGAAATCCTTGGCTATGCAGAATGCAAACGGCTCGCATGAATGGATCACTTCACCGGGTTTGATTCCACGCAGAGCACGCAAACCATTTCCTTTACCATCACTGACAAACCGCTCTATATTCACATCCATCATAACAATATCACCCACACTGAGCGTCCATGTGTCTACATACAGTACATACACATTATGAAAGCCCTGTTTGTATTCATGACAGTCAACTTGACACGGCACTGCGCAGGTTATTAAACAATCTGAAACTCAAAAAAATTATTTCACTACAAAACAGATATTTTCATTATCATGTCTATATGTGTTTTAAAAAGTTTATATTGAGACGAATGCTTACTGCAGTGCACATACAAAAAAAAAAAGTTTAACAAATTTCAGAATGCGCAAATCTGACGCACTCCTGATCAGCATAATGTGTTAGGACGTCGCGGCGATATGACGTACGTAGTGCGCCTCGCCAATAGGATTGCGAAAGCATCGGGTCAACAGCACGCGGGGCTCAATGTCACGGACGCGCGTGTTGCGCAGCTTGAATGCGATTCATTAATGTAGATCCTGTGGACAAGAACCGCATCACTTGAGGTCAGTTTGGGTTAAAATTGTCTTAAAATCTATAACCAACAATCTGCATGTGCAGGAGAGACAGATAGTTAACGAGGACGTTTGGTGCAAAAGCGTAATGTAATGGTCATGTAACATATGTCAGTGCCATTGTTTTGTCTCAAGATGCACACTAGTATTGTTTTTTTCTAAGGCATGTTTATAAAAGCTACTTAAATATCTTTATTGAACTCAGCCTAATCAGTCTATTCAGATAAAGCCAATGTTAAATGGCTATCTTTATAATTTATATCAAGTTTTCTTCACACACATATTTGAACACTGAAAATATCAGGGTTTATTTTTTAAATAACATTTGTTACCGTTAATAGTACTGTGTTTTAGCCCAATACAGTAAAATGTCATGAATGCAGTAAGTACAGAAAAGTAATAGTTACATAAAACTGTTCAGGTTTGGATTTGAAATTGTACTGTATGTTATATGATTTTAGGCTTCAGGCTTGTTGGTCATCATGGCGGCGTGTGGAGGATGTAGGTTCTTTGTCCTGACTTTAAGAACTCTCAGTGGAACATCAAGATCTGCATCTCCCTGTGCTTTGCCTTTGACTAAACACAGTACTTTGTCCACATCTGCGAGAACTTGCTCTCCAGACTCATTCCCCTCCGGCTCAAGGAAGACGCCGGCTCAGGTGGGCAAACCAGAGCTCATTACTCCATCCTCAGGAGGCGTTCAGAGGAACCTCTCCGCTGTCGCCGTGCCTCTGCAGGGGCAGTTTCGCCCCCTCTGCCGGTACGACCCGTTAGATTTGGGCGATGTGGATGAGAACACGCAGAAAGCCCTAGCCTGTAAACACCTGAAACGGTTCATCGTAGACCCATCCCTCGCGAGAATCGTGACCGACCACCTCGCCGGAGATATTGAGGACGGGAAAGCTGTTATATTTGAGTGTAACCCAGGTGTGTGTCTGTCAACTGCTAATTGAATGGCATCAGTATTTGTAGATGTATTCATGTGGGGTTTGTCTCCGTCCGCAGGTCCTGGCGTATTGACACGTGCTTTGCTGAACCGTGGGGCTCAACGAGTGGTTGCGTTGGAAAGTGAAGCAAACTTCCTTCCTGAGCTGCAGGTAGACATCTGAAATGATCTTAACTCACTCTACTCACTGTCAGATTTTACTGGAGCCATTTCCTAATAAATAACATGGAGTGGGCTATATAGCAGAAATATCATATCACGATTGTTTCAGGCAGGATCACGACGATCCACGATTGTATCACAAAGTCTTTTTCACGTGGCTTTTTAAGGCTTTTTTTGCAAGTTACTGAGCAGTACTGCTAAACTGATTTCCCTATTTAAAATAAAAAAAATACCTTACAAGGTAACAAAACATAAAAGAAAAAAGAATGACAGACCATTTAGGGCAAAGTTGTGGTGAGTGATATGACCAAAATGTATGTTATGTTTTTTTTGTTTTGTTTTTTAAAGCATTGTTAAAAAGGCTTATTTTCCAAGTCAGCGAGTTAGGGAGTAATACAAGTATATATAAAATGTACACTACTGTTCAAAAGTATCACACTGTGGCTGCATTTAAATGATCAAAAATACAGAAAAAACAAAACAAACTTAAAACGAAATATTATTATAATTTAAAAGGAAAATTATTCCTGTGATGCAAAGTTGAATTTTCAGCTTTTCACTTTATTTTATTACTTGGTTATTAAAATATACAAACCATAGGCCAAATATTATGTAAGAAAGATACAAATGGAATTAAATGATTTACATTTTTCAGGGATAGTAGGTCTGTTTAACAGCAGCATTCAAGAAAGAAATTGAATAATCAAATGTAAAAAACAAAACTGCATATTCTTCACTGAATTAATTAAACATGCATCATTTCTTATTAAAGCTACAAAAGTTATTCTGTCAAGAGACGTGAGTTTTTTTCTATTTCTTTTGTGGTTTGATTCATATTAACAACAATAGCAGGTATATTAAGCTGCTGTCACTTTAAGGGTACGTTTACATGACGGCAATGTACTAAAAATGGAAACGTTTTTTCCTTCATATTTTTTGCGTACAGACGTCACCATTGTCAAAACGATCCCCGTTCACACAGATCTGCGAAAGCGATTAAAATCGCTGTATTTTTCTGCCAGGCCAGTAGTTGGCGATGTCACTTTGTAAATAAACATCCGCCTATAGACTGAATATGTAATACGCGTGCGCATGATGTTGCCGTTTTCAAATTTTTGTAGTTTACACATGGAGACAATGATGGTATAATTTTTCTAAACTAGCACATTGAAATCCGGTATCAAAAGTTAGCTTTTTCAGGCCCCCAAAACACCATTGTCGTTTAAATAAATGGCTAAAACGCGTAGAGTTTTACGTGTTTATTTGAAAATGTATACTGACACATCTGATTTTCTCCCAACTGTTTACCTTCGCTTAATGATGAAGAACATCAATGACACGCTAGTGTAACCGCGATCGAGATAATAAAAAACAGCCATAGAACTGCAACTGATAGAATGTGTGCCGTAGCACGATACCGTAAAGGCAGATCGTGGAGACATTTTAATTGTTCATAGTCTAATATCTTTATATTACACACCCCTAAAATAACCCTTGGTCTTAAAGGACCTGGAGAGCAAACTGGAAGGGCAGCTGGATGTGGTTCATTGTGACTTCTTCAAGCTGGATCCCATCGGCCAAGGCAGCATGAAACCACCAGCCATGTACTCGGAGAAGCTCTTCTCTGACCTAGCCATCTCTGAGGTACCTTGGTCAGCAGGTTAGTGTCCCAAACATTCAGATTAATGTGAAAGTAAAGAAAGACACCAATAGCACAAGGATGAGTAAACAATCCTTTTTAAGCAAGGCATAAATATGTGGTTTGGATCAATGCTTTTTCTGTCTTTCCATTTCTGAAACAGATGTCCCGGTGAAGGTTGTGGGGATCTTCTCACACAGGAATGAGAAGAGCATACTGTGGAAGCTGATCTACAACCTGTTTGAGCGCCGTTCTATTTTCCGTTACGGACGTGTGGAGTTGATCATGTTCATCAGCAAGAATGAATACATGGTGAGTTCACATGTACAAAGTTTAAAGGGTTAGTTCAACCAAAAATCAAAACTCTGTCATCATTTACTCACCCTTGGGACGTTCCAAACCTCGTTGCTTCTTGCGGAAGCTCAAACATGCTCAGGCTTCCTGCAGGGCATTAAAAAGTATGAAATTAGAATATCCTGATTTTAAGGCCATTAAAAAGTCAGGCTAGTTCACCCAAAGATAAAATTTTGTCTTCTCACCCTGATGTCGTTCCAAACACGTAATACTTTAATTCATCGGCATTTCTTTTACCTAGTACGTCACAGTACGAGGGCAAATTCCAGCAAAATGAGAGTGTGTAAATGTATCTCTCAATAGCTCGAAGATGACCGGTTTTGGAGATGTTTGGCCACAACTAATGACAGCAATGAAGCCAAACAATGTATGCCTCCAGATGTTTAAATTAGGTACTCTATGGGAATGAAGGCAAATGCATTTTTAGAATAATTTTCTATCAGCTGGTTCAAATTTACAAAATTGTGTGTGCACTGTGTCAAAGAGGCATCCACACGTAAACGGCCCCAAAACGGATGTGCTGATTGAAAACGCTCATTTACCCTCTGACAGTAGATGGCGCTTAAGGAACAGCAGAAATGCAGCTGTTAAAGTCCTTGCACACTGAATCCGAAATTTTCGTTGGATCGATGAATGAATTATGCTTCTTTTCTCTGACAGAAACTAGTGACCCGTCCAAAAGATTATAAGAACTACCTAGCTTTCAGTGTTCTCTGGCAGATTGCCTGTGATATTGAGTTACTGCATGAGGTGAGACATTTTATTATTATTTATGCGTTGTTACCTTTTTCTGGGAATAATTTATCAATAAATGATTAATGGGTTTGTACTGTATTTCTGCTTTATCCTCATTACCAGGAGCCATTGTCTTCCTTTCTGAGTATAAGCAGGAGTAATAAAAAGTCCACATCAAAGAGCACTGTAAGTATTTTCATACAAGTAATGTCACTATAGTATTCTTCATCTGTTTATATTGTATTAGTGAATCAGGAGAGGCACTGTGTCGTCATCACATCCCTCTGTCCAATTTGTTTAGGATTTTATTTGTGGTTCTTCTTAATGAATAGTTTGAAATAATTAGTGAATCAGTCTGAATCGATCATACAAGTCATTGGTCTGAATCATATGCTGGCTGAGTCCGACAACTCATTTTCTCACTGAATAAGCTCAGATTTATCACTCATAGCAGCCAAGGTCTGAATTGCAGGTAATGTCTTCTATCTTAAAATGAGCTGAGAAACATTAGTCTGTTATGTGTACTTTTAGTCTCTAATTTTAGTACCATTTTTATATATTATTTATTTGTCTGTATGAAGCATATTTATTCAAGCCACAAAAACAAACTTATTTCTGAAAAATACACAATCCTGTAGGGTAAAGTCAGTAGGTACATATATTCATCCTAAATCGTTGGAAAACAAGTGATGCTGTGGTGTGGCATAATTTTGAACAGAGTCGTAATCTTTGTACTGTCATAGAAAACAATGTGTTTGAATTTTAAAGATGTTGCGGTGTCTCTCTTTGCACATTGTTTTGCTAATGTTTGAGGAAGGGCTCTTATAGCGATGCCATGCAAAGTGATAGAACATCATTTATGAATCATAACCCGCTAAATTGGCCAGTGTTGATATGGGTTACATCACAGTGGATTTTCACCCGCATTTGGCAAGTCGGTGGGTGTTCATTTCAAACCATGTATATTGTAAGAAGTCACTTATGCTCATCAAGACTGCATTTATTTGATCAAAAATACAGTAATATTGTGAAATATTGCAATTTAAAATAACTTTTTTCTATCATATGTATTTTTAAATGTCATTTGTTCCTGTGATGGCAAAACTGAATTTTCAGCATCATTACTCCAGTCTTCAGTGTCACATGATCCTTCAGAAATTTCTTATTATTGCTGCTCAGGAAATATTTCTTATTATTATCAATGTTGAAAACAGGTGTGCTGCTTAATATTTTTTGTGGAAACTGTTAAACATTTATTTCAGGATTCTTTGATGAATAGAATGTTTTTACTGTAAATTTTAATCAATTTAATGCATCAATAAAAAAACAACAAAAAAAAAACCTTGGATTAGAAAAATAGTTTTGGCTGTGGTGGATTGGCATGTTGTTAAGTCCAATTTCTTGATGTCCTCTACAAAAAGTTAAGCCAGTTTTCCTTTGTTTTTATTTTTTTTTGCCCTTATTTCCCCCCCCCCACAGACTTCCCAGAGTGATAACCTGTGTTTGGTGCGGATAACCCCGCGTGAGGACTTGTTTAACTCTCACCTAACCCCCTTGAATGGCAGCACTCTAGTTTTGATGGTGAAACAATGCCTTGCTAAAAGGAAGCGCAGATTGATTGAACAAATCAAGTAAGTTTATTACCTGTATTTGTATACAAACTAGAATTTCTGAGTGAACAAACATACATGATTTGTTGTATGTATGCATTCACTCCTTTGGTCTGCTGTCTTCCAAAGCTCATGGAGTCCTGGCAGTGGATCAGAGCTCAATTCAAAGCTCTGCTTCCTTGACGACACAATGACGGGTGACGTCTACCCTGATGAGTACAAGCGTCTGTTTGAGCTAATGGAGCAGTCAGGAAACTTCACTGAGAGCTGGCTTTATGAGGAGATGCTGGAAACCACACACACTGGTCACGCCTAACACCACCTGGGACGCATTACCTACAGAGCTAATCATGGATGAAATATAAAAGACTTTTATATTGAAGAGACGGCTAAAAGAGAAAACGCTCTATTGCTTAAAGACACCCCAAACCTTAATGAGGGCTTATATTTAGACAGACTTGTCTATGAAAGACTTTACATTTTGATAAAGTTGTATTTAGTAATAAACTGTGCACTGGAGAAACTGTTTTGGTTGTCAGTGACTGCTGGTTGGATACCTTTGGACAAGTTTGGAGGCTTTGTTGGTATCAAAAAAAGATTTTCAGAGAGGACTGTTCCCATGCTGCACTCATGAAGCCAATAACATTGTGCATGTACTAAAAGTACACCAAATGCCTGCTTGATCTCTTTGATAATTAAATAATATTAAAATATTAAACTTCAACAAACAGGAATAAAAATCCATTAATCATAATGATTACATTACCAAACCCTGTTTTGATGTACATTTTTCAAACTACTCATGTTTTTGCTTTTTTTTTTCATGTTTGAATGTTTGCTGTACTTAAATATATGAATTTTTAATAAACGACAAACAAATGTGAGAATTGCCTGGTTCTGGATCATCAATGATCAGCAGAGATTTGCAGAGAGTTTCTCAGGGGCTCAAATGAAATAAAAGGGCATCTCTCTCTCTCAGGGGCTCAAATGAAATAAAAGGGCATCTCTCTCTCTCTCTCTCTCTCTCTAATATATACACACACACACCCACAATGTTTAAAAACACTGGTAGATAAACATCTAGTTGACATTGTAAACAGACTTGTCACAATTATGAAAATGGGTACTGATATAAACTTCTAATTTATATGTACAAGCAGAATAATTGATACAGAATTATATATATATATGAGCATATACCGTAATACTCCAAATATCAAAAGTAGTTTTCTTTTAGTTTCACTTAAAGCTACCTTTACATGCTCTGAATTTATACTTCGCTGTAAAAGTGTTCTTTCAAATATACAGATATTTACTGTATGCTAATTATGGGAAAAAATAAATAAACCGATCAATGTGTTAAAAGTATGGACTTGTGCTGTGTATAAAGGGATAGTTGATTAAAAAAAAAAATATCGTTTACTTTTCCTCGTGTCATGTAAAAAAATTACTTCCTGTCTTCTGTGGAACAATTTATTTGCAAAAATGTCTCACGTTTTTTTGTCCATTCAATGGCATGTTTTAGATCCCAGTGACTTTCATTGCATGCACAAAAACAGTATACATTCTTCAAAATATATTAATTTGTGTTCTACAGTTAAAAAAAAAGTAAAAGATGAAAATGGTGTGAACATGGATATGACAGCGATACCATAGCATCTGTTCCATCTGATCAACACCAGAGGTCACCATCAGTCGCTTTATGACACCATGCATTGACTTCAGTCCGTTTCAGGGGTTTTCAAAGACTCACACAGTGTATATATCAGTAGATATACACTAGATGTCGCCTTGGCTACTGCGAAACCGTAGCCAAGGCGACATCTATTGTATATATCTATACCCGCCGGCGCTCTCAGATCACTTGGACGTGGCTGAGTTCAAGAGGTAAAAACGATATAAAAACTGTTCGTTTTCTCACACAAACCGCTCGTTTCGTGTCTTAGGCCATCAATGTGTACTTACGATGGGGAATTGTTTAATTTGGACGACGGTGAATTGTTTTAATTTGGACTCTGTGCATGCTGTTTGAGACAAGTGACCATCGTCGACCTGCATTATATGCCTGACAGACAAGAACGATTTGACCTAAAAATATCAAAATTGAAACTACTGCGGAAAAAAAGACACCTACATCTTGGATGCCCTTGAGGTAAGCTAATCAAAATTTAATTTCAAAGTGAACTATCCCTTTAAGGTTGTGACTAGGGTGTCTGGACAACCACTGGAAGACATATGTACTCGACTCGTCACTGCCCTGAAGCAGCACGAAAATCAGCCTTTTAAATTTCAACCGCCCGTTCGTTGGACTCATTGTGTTGTCTCATTCTTCATCGAGCAAGGATACGTAAGTAACGTTATTGGGTTTAATTTACCTCAACGAAATAAGATACGTAATTATTCAAACACAAACTACACCTTGATTTTCTAATGTGACTAATGTAGCCTCGCTCGCACTGTTTAGTTTTTCACTTGATTTGTCTGATATTTAGTCTCATTCGTTTCTTTGCTCCTCTGGATTTGTTAAAGGTGAACTAAGTAACTTTTTTTACCTTAACTGAACAGCTTCGGAGTCATTGGAATGGTTATATTACTTATTTCGGGTTGAATGGTGGTCGTTTCGCACCCCCCTGGTGCCCGTGAGCGGAAAATACGCACTTGCAACTTTGAGCCGGCGGGCCGCCGGCCGCTGCGTCAGGAAGTCTCGCGTGATATCAGGTCTCGCGATGTAAACAATTGCTTTACGGCCAAAAGAAATCTGCTAAAATGCTGTCATTATTGCGCTCCCTCACGCTGTCCGAACCCAAATGAAGAAGACGTTTTAAAGAATATCCCATCTGCTTTGATGTCGTTGATCTATAGCCTCTGGTGTCTGAGAATCAACAACGAGTTTTTACAACAGTGTTGTCAAATATCTATTCCGAAGCTGTGGGGGGAGCTCTAGAGAGAAACCTGCGAGCAAAAAGCGAGAATACAGCGAAGAAATCCCGAAGCTACTGAGTGCTGCTTTAATGTTTCCTAGACTGATTCCGGTTACTGACCTTTATCGCCCGGCTTTCGACTACGCTCACCTGTCTGCCATGTACAGAACCCGGTTTTGTTCATTAAATGTTCTGATCTTTGCTTTGCTGAGTCTTTCCACATTGTTTAAGTAAAAACCTTGTTTAAATGAATAAATTAATTCATCAGTCATAAAATACATATGGCTGTATACTTGTGTCACCATATAGCTTAAGTCTATTTTAATAACTTTTTTAAAGGTAGGCTACACCATGTAACGTTTTAAGGAAGATCATTGTTTTGGTTGTGCTTCGGCTCTGCGTTACTGTGCAGATGAATATGATTCGGGGCATCATGTGAATACATGAAAAGCCCAAAATAATGTCATCTGAGCATGTACAGTAAGTGCAATATTTTATGCCGGTGTTTTGACTAACTGGAAACAAGGATATTTTTAAATGAATGATGTTGCAAAAGTTAACAATTGCCAGTCTGACATGGTCAAACCTTGAATTTTTTTTTTATAACTGATATTCTGGCCAAAATTCTAGGGAGAGATTATCCTGCTGCTCATTAAACATTCACCAAGAGATATACACAGTGGAAAGGATTTCAAGCTGACTAGCTGAAGCTATATTATGTGTTACATACTAAACTAGCCACACCCATTAATAGAGACTTCCTTGAAAATAAATTCCAGTAGGCCTACAGTGCTAAAACAACCCATTATGAAAATAGATAGCTAATGCTTTACAATGAATGGCAATTTATCTGTTCAATAATAGGCTACTCACCTGTTAATAAAAATTCGCCAAATCTCTCAGTTCTAGCCATCACCGAAAAGCCAAGCCAATGTTGATTCTTGGTTTATTACAAACTCCCCGGAGCTCAATGGCAAACTTTCACACTCTTTATGACTAATTTAATAACCTACACTCGTCAAAGTAGACAGAAAAACGTTTCTCTATTTATGATGTTTTATTAACAAAGTTAGGGAGGAACACTTTCAAATTGCCTATCCAATCAGCAATCAGCACAAGAGGAGGCCTATAGCTGACCGGAAGTAGGCTACACTGTTAACGGCTATAGCCAAAGAACGCAAAAAGCAACAATAAAGAGGACAGTGTAACGGGCCATTTAATCATTTGACAAAGTACAAAAAATATGTAATAACGATAAAATGTAAAAACAAAAAAGCAAGAGAGGGGTTGCTTCTGGCATTAAATGATAGGCCTACATACAATTAAAATGCCACATAACCAAAACATAACATTTACTTATCTAATCTGTCACCTAACGACTACGGCAAATCAGCTGTTCTCCCGTAGATTACAGTAGAACGTCATGAAGCAGGATTTATAGTCGCGCATGCGCCATAGAATGCCAGAACGCCGTTGTCGTTCCATCAGCAGTTGTTGCTGCTTAAAGTCTTAAAACTATCCTAACCAAAGATATGGGGGAGTAGCCTACTCTAGGTTCGGCCCAGATTCCGAGCCCTCCCATCGGACAATGCAATGGATACGACGCTTCCGGGGGCCAGGGCGGTGACGGCCCTTCTGGCGGCCATGGCGGAGCAGACAGTTCAGGGAACCATTTAGGCGCGGCTTCCATGGCCCTATCAAGGGACCCTCTGCCCCTCCTCCCAAACTTTTCTTGGGGGCAGCTATGGTGTTCGGCTCAGGAACAGACACCGGCTCAGATGTGTGCCCACACACACCACATGGCTGTGGCCATAATGGCCAGTGTTGCAGTCACTGAGGGCTCAGGCTTAGCGGCAGCTATATCTGCTGAGTGCTCAGGCAGCGTGGCAATGGCCATCTCTGCTGAGGGCTCAGGTTCAGGCGTGGGTCGTGGCATGACGTGGGGAGACTCTTGCTGGGCAGGCCTGACGTGAACGGCCTCAGGCTCGGCAGGCCTGACGTGCACAAGCTCAAGCTCGGCAGGCCTGACGTGCACAAGCTCAGGCTCGGCAGACGTGACGTGCACAAGCTCAGGCTCGGCAGACGTGACGTGCACAAGCTCAGGCTCGGCAGACGTGACGTGCACAAGCTCAGGCTCGGCAGACGTGACGTGCACAAGCTCAAGCTCGGCAGGCCCGACGTGCACAAGCTCAGGCTCGGCAGGCCCGACGTGCACAAGCTCAGGCTCGGCAGGCCCGACGTGCACAAGCTCAGGCTCGGCAGGCCCGACGTGACAAAGCTCAGGCTCGGCAGACGTGACGTGCACAAGCTCAGGATCGGCAGACGTGACGTGCACAAGCTCAGGCTCGGCAGACGTGACGTGCACAAGCTCAGGCTCGACAGACCCGACGTGCACAAGCTCAAGCTCGGCAGGCCCGACGTGCACAAGCTCAGGCTCGGCAGACGCGACGTGCACAAGCTCAGGCTCGGCAGACGCGACGTGCACAAGCTCAGGCTCGGCAGACGCGACGTGCACAAGCTCAGGCTCGGCAGACGCGACGTGCACAAGCTCAGGCTCGGCAGACGCGACGTGCACAAGCTCAGGCTCGGCAGGCCCGACGTGCACAAGCTCAGGCTCGGCAGACCCGACGTGCACAAGCTCAGGCTCGGCAGACGCGACGTGCACAAGCTCAGGCTCGGCAGACGCGACGTGCACAAGCTCAGGCTCGGCAGACGCGACGTGCACAAGCTCAGGCTCGGCAGGCCCGACGTGCACAAGCTCAGGCTCGGCAGACGTGACGTGCACAAGCTCAGGCTCGGCAGACGCGACGTGCACAAGCTCAGGCTCGGCAGACGTGCACAAGCTCAGGCTCGGCAGACGTGATGTGAACAGTCTCTGGCTCGGCAGACGTGACGTGAAGCTCAGGCTGAGGGGATACTGTGGGCTTGTGGGGCTCCTTATCTGCAAAGCCCCCAATAAACAACAAACCGCTCAACAAAAGGGCAATGTCCATACTGCACCAGTGTGCAGTGAGGGGTATTGGCAGGCATGAGAGAATAAATAGGCTTGTCCATTCCATGGCAAAACATATCCTTCAAAACACCATCACCAAATTCCAACCCATGGCAAAGTCCGCTAAACTCTTCCACATACTCTTCCATTGGACGGTTATCTTGGCGGAGGCAGAAGAGGCGAATTGCCGGGTCCATGTTTGGTTGAGTATTCTGTAATGAATTCACTGGAGGCAAGCTGGTAGAGAACTATGGCTGACGCGAAACAGTCGTTCCGAAGCTTTGCGAGATCCCGAAGCGCAGATGTTTCGAAACACTGATCCGAAGCGTGATTCAAAACACCCATGTCACGTGACTATGGCCAAACGAAGCCTCGAAGTGTTTCACTAGTGTTTCATCAGGTGTGGTCCGCCGAATCAGCGTTTGATTGACATGGTCGGGAACAGACCACACAATCGGTCCGCAGATAGCGGACTTTTGGTGATATAGTGACATAGTGCGATTTGATTAGTTATAGGCTATTTAGGCTTACATTTAAATTTACACAACACATTGACTGATAGGCTAGAGACAGACAGAGTATACATATAGTGACAAATTAATAGATACATAGATATAAATATATATAGACAGCTAGATTAATAGATAGATACATATATAGATAGATTATATACATAGATAGATTATAGATAGATACAGATACATAGATTATATCTAGGTACATATCTAGATAGAGACATAGATTATAGATACACATCTAGATACATAGATAGATTCATATAGATAGATACATAGATAGATAGATTTAGATAGATAGATAAAATGGAGGCTCCCCAGAAGAGATGCTGTACATCTGTGGTGTGGGAGAATTTCCGTTTAGAAACCCCCCAAAAAGTGAGATGTGTGTATTGTGATCGGCAGCTAGCCTACTGCAACAATACATCATCCATGATGCGCCATTTGAGGAGAATTTGAAATTTGCGTATTTGCCCAGAACTCATGATCCACTAACTTACTGGAAAGAGAGAGCAGTAATCTTTTCTCATTTGTATGTCCTAGCTAAAAATATATATTTGCACGTCAGCAACAAGAGTCCCTTGTGAGAGGATTTTTTCAAAGGCTGGAGAAATTATCTGTAAAAAAAGAAGTAGGCTAAGTCCTTCCACAGCAGAGAAATTAATATTTTTAAATAAAAATCTCTAAAAAAGTGAGACATTGTGGCTTGATTTCTTTTATTAATATTCATTTTGCAGGACCAAAATAACATTATGCACAGTGAGGAGCCAACAGGTTACAAGCTTCACATATTAGAAAAATACAATAATAAAAAAACAACACATTTTTTTAATGGCTCATCAAGGTTGTTTCAGATCAACACCTGCAAGTGACCACTAGGTGTCACCGTTGAGACGGGTGTCGGATTGATTCGAAGCCTCGAAACAATATGGCCCATTTGGTTCAACTGTTTCATTGCTTCACAAAGCCTCGATCTGCCCACCACTATAGAACACTATAAACATAAAACAAGGGCATGGCAAGGCATGAAACTCCGAACTCAAAACAAGAACCTGGAAAAACATTAAATACTCAACAAAGACACAGGGCAAACATGAGGGCTTAAATACACAGACTAATTACAAGACAAGGAACACCTGTGAACAATGATCAGACGATTAACCAATGACAAGACACATGGCAGGATCACATAACAAGACACAGAAACATGACAATGACAAGAAACAAAACCCAAACCGTGACAGCGACGTTGCCATAGCAGAAATGCAACGTGCCACAGACGTTGCCACAACGTAAATGTGTTTGCTGGTACCACACAATGTAGTTATAGCAACCTTTTGGCCACGTTGTTAAAACGTTGTTAGAAGGTTGGGTGCGTTGTGCCAACGTTGGCGCTAAAAGACTCCTAAGCATGTAAGTTAAATTAAAACACATTTTTAAAATGTTATTCAGATGAATTCAATTAAGCTCTTTAAGATTTTAAATGATACAGAAAACTGAGTTTGATGTAGAAAGTTTCACAGCATAATTTTTGTTGCTCACAAGGTCCCTTCGTCATAACTTTCATAAACTGCCTATTTTTGTTATTTTACACAACATTGTTATTTGTCTTTAGTTATTCACTAATTATCAAATAAATGAAAACTTTTCAAAGTGCTTTGGTTGAATGCCATGGGAAATAAGAGCAGTACTGAAGAAGAGGAGAACCAGCATGCTGGACGGAAAAAATACATCATGTATCACGGCACTACGATGGCAAACGCACTGAAGATTCAAGGTGAAGGATTCAAACCCTCTTCTGATGGCATGCTCGGTCCAGGAGTCTACGTGAGCCGGGATAAAGCGAAAGCTTCTCGTTACCCTATAATTGCTGGAGGGCAACAGCTAGCCATTCTTAGATTAAATGTTCGCGTGGGAAAAGTGAAGATGATCAATCATCAGAATCATCCCTTACAGAAAACCTGGCATCAACATGGTTATGACTCTGCGTGGGTCCCTGCAAATTGTGGAATGGTACGGAGTGGATTAGAAGAGGACTGTATTTATGATCCAAGTCGAATCACAGTTCTAGAGGTTATTGTAAACTAAAAATTTTCAGTTTTATATATTTATCTCAATTTGACTGTCTAGCACCTAAAAAAGTCATTGTAAAAATGTCCTTCTACTGAGTCTTTCCACATTGTTGAAGTAGAAACCTTGAATAAATTATTAAGAATAAATTAATTCATCAGTCATAAAATATACATGTATGGCTGTATACTTGTGTCACCATATAGCTTAAGTCTATTTTAAGAACTTTTTTAAAGGTACACCATGTAACGTTTTGAGGAAGATCATTGTTTTGGTTGTGCTTCGGCTCTGCATTACTGTGCAGATGAATATGATTCGGGGCATCATGTGAATACATTAAATTCCAAAAATAATGTCATCTGAGCATCTACAGTAAGTGCAATATTTTATGTTTTGACTAACTGGAAACAAGTATTATTTTTAAATGAATGATGTTGCAAAAGTTATAACAATTGCCAGTCTGACATGGTCAAACCTTGATTTTTTTTTTTTTTTTTTTTTACTGATATTCGGGCCAAAATTCTAGGGAGAGATTATCCTGCTGCTCATTAAACATTCACCAAGAGATATACACAGTGGAAATGATTTCAAGCTGACTAGCTGAAGCTATATTATGTTTTACATACTAAACTAGCCATACCCATTAATAGAGACTTCCTTGAAAATAAATTCCAGTAGGCCTACAGTGCTAAAACCACCCATTATGAAAATAGATAGCTAATGCTTTACAATGAATGGCAATTTATCTGTTCAATAACAGGCTACTCACCTGTTAATAAAAATTCGCCAAATCCCTCAGTTCTAGCCATCACCGAAAAGCCAAGCCAATGTTGATTCTTGGTTTATTACAAACTCCTCGGAGCTCAATGGCAAACTTTCACACTCTTTATGACTAATTTAATAACCTACACTCGTCAAAGTAGACAGAAAAACGTTTTTCTATTTATGATGTTTTATTAACAAAGTTAGGGAGGAACACTTTCAAATTGCCTATCCAATCAGCAATCAGCACAAGAGGAGGCCTATAACTGACCGGAAGTAGGCTACACTGTTAACTGCCATTGCCAAAGAACACAAAAATCACTTAGCAACAATAAAGAGGACAGTGTAACGGGTCATTTAATCATTTGACAAAGTACAAAAAATATGTAATAACGATAAAATGTAAAAACAAAAAAAAAGCAAGAGAGGGGTTGCTTTTGGCATTAAATGATAGGCCTACATATACAATTAAAATGCCACATAACCAAAACATAACATTTACTTATCTAATCGGTCACCTAACGACTACGGCAAATCAGCTGTTCTCCCGTAGATTACAGTAGAACGTCATGAAGCAGGATTTATAGTCGCGCATGCGCCATAGCGCCGTTGTCCATCAGCAGTTGCTGCTGATTAAAGTCTTAAAACTATCCTAACCAAAGATATGGGGGAGTAGGTTGGGAGTAGCCTACTCTAGGTTCGGCCCAAATTCCGAGCTTGGATCCCTCCCATCGGACAGCACGCCAAATCGATACTCTAAATCCAAATCTGATTACTATAGTTAACCAGGGTAAGACTTGGGGTAAGTTTACACAACAACGATGTGCTAAAAACAGAAAAGTTTTTCCTTTGGATTTTTTTCTCGTACATTTGTACATGGAACTTGCACTTTGAAACCATTTTTCAAACGCTTGCATTTTCAGGCCGTGAAAACGCCATTTGAAACACAAATGAAAAATTGTTAAAGGGGTGGTTGATTATGATTATGATTATGATGATTATTAACTTTTTTTACTTAGTTAGTAATGTTGCTGTTTGAGCATAAACAACATCTGCAAAGTTACAACGCTCAAAGTTCAAAGCAAAGGGAGATATTTGCTTTTAAAGAAATAGCTTTTTAAGGACTACAACAAACGGCTGGTAGGGACTACACGACATTCCTCCCGGGTTAGTGACATCACCAACCCTAAAATTTAGAAAAACCCCGCCCCCGGAACACGATTTATAGATTATCAAGACAGAATATGCTAATCAATGACTAGAAGATAACTACACATAAGCTACATAAATTCATCAACTAACCATTCAGAAACGTCCTGTTGCATTCAACATGTTGTCACCTCTTCTTGAGTCTCTCCTTCATTTTCTGAATCCGGTTTGAACATAAAAGTTTAAAAGTTTTCGAAATTATTCTACAACGTTCAATTATAATAAGTTTAAGATATGCTGTTTGAGTTGATTGCAGATAGGTGCACATATCAGCGGTCATCACAACGTGTAATGTCTACTTTTATGTATTTTTCCCATTAACCACACAGAGACAAGTGGTAATTATGCATTTTGTTATTTATTATTTCAAATCTGTATTTATTCCCACATTGCAAACAGTTGCCCCACATGCTGTCTACTCACCATATCCTGTTCCTGTGACTCCTCAAAGTAGGGGACGGGACTACAGCTTCCCTTTTTCTTGTGTTGGGTCAAACCATTACTATTAGTAGCGAAGGGAACTTAACTCTTGGTGATGTAGTCATGGATAAATGTCCTATGGTGTTTACAGGTTGTTTAAATTGCCAAATGAGTTTATTTTATTTATACTTGAAAGTTAAATGGTCATATGTTTAGGCTACAAAGGTTTTGGTATGGATACCCCTGCAGTTGGTATGGTCTTGGGTGTAATGAGCTTGTCCTAGGCTATATAAGCCAGTCTAAACTGAACCTCAGGGAGGAAAAGAGGGGGTTATGTTGCTGAATGTATCCATGTAGGTTTTGCTGCCTGTAGCAATTTGATTTCCTTTGATTATTGATACATCAAAGTTTGCACTGAGTCAAGTGTATAATTATTTTTGTAAATATTTTTTTGGGTTTAATTTTGTAAATTTTTCTTTGACATCTCACTGTGAATCTGTACACTCCTACTTCTCCACTAGCATTTAATAAAAATCCTCTTTGGATGATAGCCGAGCCTATCTACCACCTCCCCTTGATCTCTATGGGACACGTTATGACACAGTGCATGTCTGTGTGGGTGCAAGCTCTTGAAGCTCCGCCCTCTGTGCCAGGAGCAGCAGCTCATTTGCATTTAGAGGAACAGGCACTGAACGGTGCGTTTTTGCTCACCCTCAAAAATTCATAATTTTAACATGCTATATAAAAATATATGTGGGGTATTTTGAGCTAAAACTTCACATACACACTCTGGGGACATCAAATACTTATTTTACATCTTGTGAAAAGGGCATTATACCACCCCTTTAAATTTTAAATGCATTTAAATTTTGTTAATTTTAATCAATGTTACATAGTGTGCCTACACAAAAGTGCAATTAACTGGGTCTCTAAAGAAAGGCACTTGGCAGCCCCATTATGCTTGACAACAGTTAACATAAATTACTCAAGTAACTTTGAGTAAAAAAAGGTATAACAGTCACAAAACAAAGATGAAAATAAATTTGTGTTTCCATTTGTTTCTCAAAACAACTAGTGTTATTATTTTTGTCATTAATAATAATATAAAATTGAAATTTTTGTTTTGTAGTTTTCTCTTGCGGAATTCCCTGAAATAATCTGATCAATTACAGTATTGCCACCTGATATCCAGCAAAGAGATACCATCCCCATTTTTCATCAAATATGGAAAACATTCCACAGTTTAGTGTCACCGTGCTACTCTCTGACCAGATTTGAAAACTGAGTAGATGAGTTGGTAACTCTTCACTTGTTGACAGGAAGAACTATTTCTATAATGATCCTCTCGACACCACCCAACTCTAGAGCTGAAAACTGAAAGTACACATATAAGAACTTTTACTTTATGAAGGTTGCTCAACATTAAACTCAAATTCAAATTCAAAACATATAGCCTATCCTACCTAATAAGTCTGAAGAAATACAATTGTGAATGCTGATATATTTAAATGTTCAAAATGATTATTCATTATATTCATTGAACTTTAGGAAGTCTCAAAGTAAGAGCCTGTAAACATTTAAACACTAACATAAACACTCATCCCTCTTATCTGCTAAAGAATCGGAATGTCCAGCTTTTGTTTGGTTTATGGTATTTAAGGTTTGTGCAGGACATCCTGTACTTATTCAGCATGGAAAACAACTAGATCAGATTTTAAATTTCCCTGAATAAGTGGAACATTGTCCTTATAGAAATTGAATTTATTATAATAATAATAATAATTCATTACATTTATATAGCGCTTTATTATCAAAGATATAACACATGAGGTTGATCTTGTGCGGTTGATTTTCTTTTACAGCTATTCTCCTGCGTTCTTGGCCATTAATTTTTATCTGATTTTAAACCCATACAATATAATATTTTAACCTAATTAATGCTAATTCATCTAAATAACCTATAGTTCATCATTCAAAGACTTCTTACAATTTAAAACTTCTGAATCACATTATGCTCTTGACTCTTAACATCACCACATCTCCTAATATTAAAAGAATATCTCACTCATCATAGAAGGATTAGGGTTGTTAGGGTAGGGTAATTCACCAAAGTAATAATAATAATTGAAAACAGTCACTTGTTTTTATTGTTTTGGTAACAGTTTACAAGAAGGTCCCATTTGTTAACATTAGTAATGCTTGCATAACTTGCATGAACCACCAATGAACAATATCATTTTTTTAAGCTTTTATTAACCTTTGGTAATGTTATTTAGTAAAAATATAATTGTTTATTGTTTGTTCATGTTAGTTCGCAATCGGAATGCATTAAATCATGTTAACAAACTTACTAAAATGACTAAGAATGAACTACTAAATAATTGCTTAATTTATAATTCCACCTATGAATTCCACCCACAAGGTGGCATAACGTAGCCTACTATATAATCAGATCCTCTGCAAATTTCCTATCCTAATATGATAAAGGCTTGGTTCATAAATGAATTATGTTACATGTGTGGAAGGTTATCCAATAACTGACAAGAAAAATAAATATCTACATCATAGATATGTGACGTGTGCTGACGTACACGGCGGAATGGCGGGCGAAGGTTTGGGTCTTGATTGAATATTAATTGCCTTACGTTTAAGGTTCCAAAGCAATAGTAGCATGACGCGATTAATATTCATCAGGGTCTTAAATATTAATGATCTTACGTTTAGGTTCCCAAGCAACAGTAGCAAGACGCGATTAATATTCATCAGATAAAGGCTTTCAGCTGAAGTTCCCGGATGAGTGACAGGCGAGGAGCTGCGCCATAGATATATATGCGTAGACCACCCTCGACCGCTCCAGATACGTAGGCGCGCCGGCCATCTTGCAACTTTTAGCGTGTCGTCAATAATCTGCTGAAGTCTATTTCAAATATATATATATTCATACATACATCTAACTACAAATGCAGACGCTGTCTTGAATCCACTCTCGAATGTTCACGGACCGCTCTAATATGGCGGACGATGGCTGCTAATAAGACATCTATATATGAGCTGCGCAGACAGCTGAAGTACCCGGATGAGTGACAGGAAGAGCTGCGCAGATGTGCAGCAACACAAACACACATCAGCCGACAGGCAAGAGAGCGGTTGACTCTCCATCCGATTTCAAACCACCTGCCCGATCGATCTGTAAGTGCTGTCTCTTATTTTTAATGTAATATTCATGAAAGAGAATATCCGCTTGTGAAAAGCAGAATGAAACGTGCAGCTTGTTGAACTAAAGGCTTGATGCACTTATGATGCTATGCATGTTAGCGCTTGAATTAATGACAGCTCCTTCTGCTCTATCCGTACCACCGGCACCTTATGTGATATATAACACTTCTGTTAGAAGTTAGACAAATGTGGTATGTAAGTGCAGTGATGAAAGCGGCTTTTATAGAGCTTTAACCCTTTATATATGAATATGACAGATGTTTTGATGCACGGATCATGTGTATATAACGTTACCATGATGGACAACCTGCATTATATAATATCAACATCTGTTTTCATCCAGCTGCAGCATGATCTGTGCTGATCCCTTTTAGTTTATAGGCATAAATATGACAGGAAAAGTGAATGGGGGTTGAAGTTTAAGCATTATTTAAAGTGTCATATCATGTGTCAAAACAGAATGAGTTATGTCTGCTTTATCTTGCTACACTCAGAGCGTGAGCTATGCATGTTATGCCAAAAATGTTTAGTTGTTTAAGTAACTTTCTTTGTGCTCTTAATACAGTGAAATCAATCACTGTTGTGCTAGGAAAGCAATCAAGCCAGTTGACAGTGTCATTTCAATGTATTGACTCACCACAGAGGTCACAACCTTTCTTAAAGGTCATTGTTTGACATTTTTTCTAGCCTGCACTTTTCTTGTATTATCATTAAATATTAGTACATAATTAGTGATAATATGTAGTGTGTTTGTCATTATCACAAAATAAACCACTTCAGGGTGATGTAACATGATCTTGAGCACCATGTCATCGTCTTACTCAGGGTGGATGTTGCGTTTATGTACAAAATTATTACCAAATGAATATTTAATATTCATTTTGTAATAATGATAACAGTCTTTCTTTAGAAATATCTGACAGCTTATAGAGTGCAACAGTGCCCATCCACTTTTTTTAATGGCATTGGTTCCAGAGGTATTTTTCCCATACATTTTTCTCTTAGGAATTAAAGACAGAGAGATAGATATATTACATTTATTGCAAAATATGTAGCTATATTATTATATGTAAACATTTAAGTAGTTTGAGAGTGTATAGGGAAACTGTGGTTGTGTTCACACTTCTAGTTTGGTTGATACATTTAGTACTGGTTCGCCTAGTTTTTAACACCTAATCTAAAGATAGAAAACAAAAAAGTCTTTATGACGTATATTTTCTCGACGGAACTTGTCGAGCATCCAAAACAATGCTGTGTTCTGGGCTAAATGTCTTTGGTCAAGTGTCAACACACCTTATCTCTACATCATTCACAGTGCATAATGGGAGTGGGCGGGAGCTAAAGTGTTATTTTTGCACAATTTACTTGTTGTGATTCTCTGATTGGTGGAGATTTCTCTGCAGAATCATGGGTAATGTAGTTTTTCCACCACTGTTGAACTTGTTCATTTAAAAAATAAGTTCTAAAAAAAGCATTTTCGGCTTCAACAAATGCATTTACCATCAAATAACAACCTCGTATCTCACAGTTGGTCTGTTTTTAAAAGTTTACCAAGTTCTCGTTTAATCAGTTCCCTTGTGGAAAAAATGCATAGTATAGTTCATTAGTATGTTAATTAAGTATCAGAAATGTATTCTATAACATTAAGGAAGTTTTAGTATTACTTCCGTTCCCGTTTAAACTTTCAGTTTTAAATCAGAATAGTTCAAACTCCTTAATGGAGGATTGAGGTGGATTTCACAGATGGGTTTGAAGAACGCTGTGTGCGTGCGTGTCAGACACATTTGTGTCTAGCTACTCCAGTCATGCTTGTTATTCAGGCTGAATAAACCTATTTCTCATCTCTCTCTCTTTCATTCTCCCCGCAGGCTTTAATGTTTTTAAAAGAGCTAATGAGAAACTGCAGCTGTCTTTTGATTATTAATGAATTCTCTCTTTAAAGAAAGCGGATGAATGAACATGGCAGCTCACATACCCAAATTTCTGCCTGCCATAGCATGACCAACCTCATGTTATTCTGTCCGTGCCCTTTAAAGTGTCAACTATTAACATAAAAACTTAAAGCGGTCACAAGCCCGACACACAATAGCAGTTGTCAGTAAGAATTGATGCAAACCCCACATGTGTCAAGCAGGTTTACCTGGCCCTTCTCGATGATGTGGTTTGGATGTGTGTAGGTGGTGTTACACCACAGGCACAGATCTGATGGTCCCCAGCTCACTGAGTCACTATATGTTGTCAGAAAAGCGAATAAAAGCCTGGGGTCTGCTGTGAGTCAGTCTGTTCTTCTACAGGCTCAAATAACATCAGGTCCTCTAAACAAACAACCAGGTTCCTAATGGCTACATAATAATACATAATGGAAACATAACAAATTGTGACATAATGGTGGAGTTCTATTGTATAAGGCAACACAAGGCATGTTTAATTAGCACATTTAATACACTTTGATAATTAAAAGTGCTTTTCATAAAAATGATTTAAAATTATCATAAAATATGCACACAAAAATAATAGATGGATTTAAATGAAATTAAAAACTAATAACAAATAGGGGGAAAAGGAGCTTATACAATTCGAATACGATTCAAGGCTGGCACAAGATTGTGATTTCAAAATGTAATGTACTCAAATGTATTTATTAGCTAATTCCATATCTCTTTAAATGTTTATCCTCCCAACCTCTGAACTCAAAACAGTGAGTTTTCACTAGTTTACAGTGCGTCCAGTATTTGATGGAGTGATTATTTTAGCAGAAAATTTGCTTTTATTTTATATTTTCAGTTTTTATTATAATTTTAAATTAAGTTTTAGTATGTTTTTTTTTTGTGTGTGTCATTTTTATTAGTTTATTTATTTATTTATTTATTTATTTATTTATTTATTTATTTATTTATTTATTTCAAATCTCCATTTAGCATTAATTTATATTTTTTTCAGCTTTAGTTTCTGTAATTTTACATCAACTCAATGTTATCTTAATGGCACTTATGTTATTTCAGTTATGTGCCAAGGCAACATTTCTAATTTCTAAAGGTTTTTTTATTTATTTATTTTTATTTTATTTTTTTACATCTAGTATTTTTTTTTATTTTTTTTGTATTAATGCAAATTATTATAATAGTTTTAGTTAACAATACAACCCTGGATTAAGCTCAGTTTGTTCACTAAATGCACATTGTTGTGCCCTAAGCATTATCATTAGCATTCATTCATTCATTGGTTCGTGTCTGCGGCTCCAGAATCCCCCTGAGCATGAAGAAACAAAACAGGCAGTCTGCTTTAAGATCTGTAAGATGCTGTATGATATTGCATAAGCTCTGTCATGAGACGGTATAGCAATAAGCATGATGCCCTTTCTCCTATAACAAAACAACCCAATGGGGACCATCATGGAAAATCTCCATGGTGTATGAATTCACCATTCAGGGGAAGCAAACAATCAGTATGAGAGAGAGAGAGAGAGAGAGAGAGAGAGAGAGAGAGAGAGAGAGAGAGAGAGAGAGATAGTATATTGACTATATAGAGCATTTTCTATATCAGTTTATTACAGCAGACTAAAGGGACACAGGACAGCAGGTTGGTGCCGATATCTATGTGTTTATGAATGGCATGGTATTCTTTTTACAATTTTGTTGTTTCTGTTTGGTTATGAGCCAAATGTTTAACTGCGTCATTTTTTTCAGCATGTTTGTATGAAAAGGGTTGAATCCATTCACAAAGAATGAAGAAAAACTTGATTAAGTGATTCATAACTCAGAAATGTTTACAGAAGTCTTCCAAATTTTCCATATACTAAAATGTTTTAGTTTAAGATACTATTGCTAATTATTAAATGAATTTGTATATTGGTAGATATAAATGAAACAAATTTATTGTAATTTTCCCCTTAATTTAGAAAAATTCTTGATTATTAAAATTTTTCTAACTTTTTTTGTTTTGTATATTTCACTTCTCATCCAAGGGAAAATTTTAACTGATTACATGTTCAATGTTGGTTCTTTGGATTGAATATATATATAATACATACTGTATATATATATATATATAAATAAGAATTTTTTTTTATCATATAATATATAATAGAATTGCTTTTTTTTTTTTTCTAAATATAATATGTTTTATATTCACACTGATTTATATTTATTTATTTTGTTAAAACCATTTTTTTTTTTATTCCTTTGTGAAAGATTATCTCTAATGATATCATGTTAAATGATACCAAACATGTGAGCTGAAAAAAAAACCCACATTGATAAAAAACCTATTTTTCATTTACCTCTGAACAAAGCAGAACAAATGGAGAAATCTCAAGAGTTTTGATTCGTGCACTGCACTCAACCAGCTTGAAGTGGAATCATGGGTAAACTATGAGTCAGGTCTCTAAAAGGCCAGCGAGCTCTTTTCTTTTCATGATGGCTCATGGCCATTAAAGTGTCCTTCTGATTTGTTCTCCAGCGGCTGAGCGGCGGTGAGGCCTGCAGGGGTTCGAGTGGATCTTCATGCTCTCAGTCAGCTGGACCTTATGGACGACGGACAGTGGCAGAGCGATGGCCCAGTGAGGCGGGCAGGACTAACCGACCCCGACCTCCTAAACGACTCAGAGTCCAGCCGCAGCCCGGACGAGAACCAGAACCGACTGGTGGAGGAAGCAGAGGAGGTGGAACAGGGGCCCCGTGGTGGACAGAAGCCCCTCAGACAGGATCATACTAATAACAATAGTGATGATGAAGATTACGACAGCTCCAGGGTGGAGGAGGAGGATGAGGAAGAGGAGGAGGAGGAAGAGGAAGAGGGGGACAGTAACAGTGGCGCATTCTCTCCAGAGCTGGATGGACACATCCGAGACTCCCCGACACCCAGTCCCAGTCCTACAGGTAACAGACACTGTCAAACAGAGACAATTCACAGAACACAGTAAAAAAATAAAAAACCTGGGGTGCGTTTCCTGTACAACAACGAAACTCGCTCGCTGCATAGGACGATCCATCGTGTGTGTGTGTGTGTGTGTGTGTGTGTGGTTTAGCAGTTGATTGAAACCAGGCTTAAAAGATGCCTTCATATTAAAACACTACAGCATGGTATATAATAACCTAATCATTCAGTATAGTGTCATGTGATATGTTAATTAAAACTACTACTAAAACTGTTAAAAAAACACACACTTTACAATCAGGTCCCATTTGTTTACATTAGTTAATGTATTATCTAACATTAAATAACAATTGGGAAATACATTTGTTACAGTAATCTTTGTTAACATTAGTTAACGTTACTGTTCACTGTTAGTTCATGTTAGCTCAGGTCCCTTAAATAATATTAACAGTTATAATATTTTATTTTAACAATGTACTTGTAAATGCTGAAATTAACATGAACTAAGATGAATAACTACATTATTAACATTAATTAATAACTAAAAATACTTCTAAAGCATTAATATTAACATTAAAGTGTTACCAATAATTTTTTATAAATGGTCATTTAAATAAAGCTGAATAAAATAAAATAAATTAGGTGCTTAAAAACTAATGGAAATAAAATAAGTTGAAGTTGAAGAACTAAAATGACTAAAATTATAATAAAAATCAATTCAAGCTAAATAGAAATATAATTTAAAAAAACTATTAAAAACAGCAAAATTACTAACACTTAATATAAAATGAAAATTGGACATAAAAAAAGTCAAAATATTAATAAATATTACAGTAGTACAAAGCAGTGAATCAGAAATCTGTCATCAACCCAAAGTGTATCCATCAGGTTTATAACATGCAGCTGTTCTATCATATTACAGAATTAATTTAGCTTTCCATAAACTACTACAGTAAAATACTGTTTGTTCAGAAGTGCCATGGCTAAACAAATGAATAAGCTTTGCTTGCTAAAAACTCATTTTGGTTCGTTTTCGCGTGTCATTCCTTATTAAAACGGATTCTTCAGTGCATTAAGGCCCAGAGCAGAACCAGTTAATCAGTCCCAAAGCTTCACGGAATTAGAGCACAATGTGAGAATCTCCTCGTGTTGACCTGGAAGCAGTCATCCCAAGTTAAATGGATGTGTTGTTGAGCCATGTGTCAGTGCATGTGCGTGAATGTTCTTCCACAGTTCTCGCACAAATACAAACCGCCAGCTCGCCTAGGATTTTTTTTTACCAAAGATTGGGAAGTTCGTGGCATTGAATCATTACAACATATTCAAGAGTTCAGAGAATCAGTAGCAAGTCGATGAGATATCCTTGAGCACACCTGTATATTCCTTCCCCTGAAGTTACATAAAGAAATGAAGCTTGGTGACTTTATATGCCAGTCAAATGGACTTTTTCTGTCAATGTTATATTATATGCTACTAATCAAAAACTTATGATTATTTATCCATTCTGCTAGGTACGTTCAGGAACCAGGTCACACTTATATAACAAAAAACGAATTACTGATACTGAATGGTCCTTGGACTTTAAATTGTTCTTGAGGTACAACCTAGTCCAAACAGTGTCATCCTGAATGACATGAATTGATCAGGCTGTGGGTGGAGAAGCATTTCTATTGTCTCTGAAGGAGTCAGGCACCGTGACTAATAGTGCAAGACTTTTGTTTCTAGTTCTGCTGTAGAGCGAGTGATTGTGTTTCACTTTGTTGTCGTGCACCTTTCAGACCGGTTTGAGTGGCATGAATAATACGGGCCAACCTCTAGAGTGAGATGATGTATCTGTGTTGATGCACAAACGCTGGGTGCTGCCGCTCCATTTTGGATGCCTGTGTGTTAGATGTATTGTAATGAAAAAGCACTTTAGGTCTTAGGGGCCGATTACATGACACCGTTTTCAACTAAAAACGTAAAACTTTTTATGTGTTTTGGCCGTTCATTTACGCAACAACTGTTTTTGGGGCCTGAAAATGCAAACTTTTGTAAACGGGTTTCAAAGTGTGAGTTTTTGAAAATTATTCCGTTATTGTCTCAGTGTAAACTCCAACAGTGATGTCATGTGTATGTTCAGTCTATAGGCGCGTAGTGTTTCTTTACATCATGACATCGCCAACTACTGGCCTAGCAGCAAAATACATCGTCTCTATACGCAAAAAATGCAAAGGAAAACCTTTCCCATTTTTAGTACATTGTTGTCTTGTAAACATACCCTTAGGGTTTGTGATAACCACATCAGGGTTATTAACGTTAACTAAAATTAAAAACTATTAAAAAAATAATAATAAAACAAAACTAAAATAATATGAAGTAAATTATAAAAGCTTTAGACTAAATAAAACTTTTAAAAAACTAAATTGAAATTTTGCCTTGACAACTAATTGAAACAAGTTGATTGTTGAAGCACTCAAATAAAAAATGGGATAACATACTAAAACTGAAATAAAATCTAATTAAACCTAAATAGTAATAAGTAAAATATAAAAATAAGACAATTCACAATATTAATTAAAACTATAAATAATACTAGTGTATAAATAATACTAAAATGATACTGAACCACATAAATTAAAGTCCATTGGTAATAATAATTATGCTGAAATGCCATACAGTTAGTGTTACTTGTGAAACCATAGTCAATTTTCAGCGTCAACACTTTTTAAAGAGGATGTTGTTGTTTTTCCAGTGTCAGAGGGTCTTGTCAGCCCTGAAGGACCTCCTCAGGGTGATGCTGGTTCCCCCCAGGGCTTCGGACGCCCCCTGTCGGCATCTCTCCAGGAGCTGGGGGAGCAGGGAGACCACCCTCTTCTGCCACACTGCCTCCATCAGGTCTCATACTAATGTTGTTCATCTCCTCTCTGAGGGTCTTCACAGGGCACTTAACCCCGGGTTAATGTCATTCTAAACCCCACTTTAAACCTCGGGTAAAGGAAAATTTCACACTTGTAATTTAAAATCAGGGTTAGCCCCGTTTTTGCGCTGTTAACCCTGCATTGTGGTGCCAAACATGTGCCGGGTGAAAGAAACATACGGTGTCAGATAATTTCGACTAGATGCTGCTTAGCAACAATCATGTGTTGTAAAATGGTCCGAAAAGTCCATTCAGAAAACAACTTGATAGTGCAGTCAGCTATATATGATATAGGACAGGTGAGTGCAAGAGCTTCTATGTAAACAGGTCGTCCAATCAGTGACACTGACACCATATAAATGCAAATAAGGACGTTAACCCAGGGTTTAAGAATGGACAATGTGAAACGGCAGCTTATGAATACCCAGGATTAATTGTTAACCTCGGGTAAAGTTTAAGCAGTGTGAAGCAAGATCCAGGATTCCCTTTGCCCGGGGTTTAGAATGAACCAGGGTTAACTCTTTGAAGCGTGAAAAGCCCTCATGCGTGTCTTTCTGTTCGAAATTAGTAATGAGGTGTTAAATTAAATGTTGTTAAAGTAAATGTCATCTCTCACCATTCATTCATTAGTGCGTGATTGTCTTCTAACAGGCTTTAGTGAGATCGGATGCAGGATTTCATTTCACGTGAATGAAAACAAGGCTGTAAGGGATTGATGTTTAAGGTGTTGAGTATGTTGTACAAAATAATAAATCATAAAAACATAAATATATTAAAAAAAATTCAAAAAAGAGATTGGATGCACTGCCTATTTTGGGAAGCCTTTTCTTCTCCTTTTTCAAAGTTGATTAGGCTGTTGATTTTGCCAGCATAATTTGATCAAAAATATAGTAAAAACAGTAATATTGTAAAATATTATTACAATTTAAAAAGTTAATATATTTTTTAAATGTAATTATATTCCTGTAATGGCAAAAGCTGAATTTTCAGCATCATTACTCCAGTCTTCAGCGTCACATGATCCTTCAGAAATCATTCTAATATGATGATTTGATACTCTGTTATTATCAATGTTGGAAACACTTAATATTTTTGGTGGAGACCATGATACAGTGTTTTCCAGGATTCTTTGAATAGAAAGTTTAAAACAACAGCATTTATTTGAAATAGAAATCTTTAGCAGCATTACAAATGTTTTTACTGTCACTTTTTGATCACTGCCAGTAGATGGTGCAAACCTCTGATTTCTTCAGTCTAAACAAATGTGCGTGTGCCAGATCACAAGATGAATTTGCCTGGACTGTTCCACATGGTTCATTAATAAGCTCGTGTTAGTCTGTTGTTGCTGTTGGCCAGTGCTGATAACATTGACTGATAGCAGAACATGAAGTATCTGATAGGAAGCAGAATAACCAGCACCTTAAATGGTCAAGCTCTATTAAATGTTTATTTGAGCTTGACCTTATTCAACATGTTTTACAAGAACTAGCTCAGATGTGCAGCTGGGTCTGTATCATCCTGAGGAGAGGTTTATAAGGAGCAACAAGACGACTGTCGAAACTGCTCGCATGTGGATTTTTGTTCTTATAAGAGATTTTAAAAGGAACAAATCATAGATAACTGGATTTTCTTTTTTTCAGTGTACTATGTAGACATACTCTAACATTAACATTAACAACAAAGCTACTTCCCCAGCCCACCCAGATCATTTATTGAAAGTAAGCTGCAAAAGTGAGTCATTCAGAAATCGTCATATGATCCATAATCATGTCAACATGTTTGAATGATTTAGTGATTAATGTAGTGATTTTCACTGCTGACTTTACTGTGCAAGGAGTTTGAAGAGAGCCGATGTCATGAGTTTTGTAGAATAAATGCTATCTGAGTTTAAATGACTTGTATAAAACATCTGTACAATTACATATTGCTTATGCAGCCTGTTTTAGCTGTGCATCATCTGTATAATTATTGGTAACACTTTATAATAACTCTCATTAACAATCATTATATAATGCTTAACAGATCAGTAGTTCATATAGATTCATACATGAAACGTGATTTAGCGTTTCATCACCATTTGAATGTACTTTCATTTATATAATATAATACAATTTCGAGTTACTGTAGGGTCTTACCTAATGATGCTTTTCACTGTGTAATGTAATGCATAATAACTAATAGGCTAAATTCATTTCTTTACAGATTGCAGAGTCATTTATGCATGAGGAGGACTGTATCCTTAATGTTTTTATTTGTTCACATGTCTAATGATACAAGGCGCTAATGGTGTGTTTGTACAGCTTTTGGGGTTTTATTGATGCTTGTTCCATTATAGCTCCTAATTTATACCCGATTGCCTTTGTTATTGTAACAGAATCAGGGATGCTTGCTATGTTTATGGATATAGAGCTTTTTATTGTATTACTTTCAGTGCATTACTGCAGGCTGTCGTCGTCTTGTAAGATAGTATTTCACTGTAGCATTCTTTAGGTCCGGTGTTGTAAAGTGCATTGGGGCTTTGGGGTTTCCCACTTGCCGTAGTTTTTCCTGAACCAGAGCATTTTCCAGATGAGAGAGCAGTCAGGTTCATCCAGTTAGAGAGACTCTATCATGAACGTCTACTGTCCAACCTCTCCGCTCTACAGCAGCTGTGGGGTAAGTGGCTTCTGGTTAACTGTTACTCAGATGTTCTTCTCGATAGAACACCTGTTTCTGTGATCAGAGAGGAGATGGAGTTCGGTTGGCCGGTGTCAGGACAGGCGAGAAGACGGAGACCTGGATGCTGAACACCTGGAGAAACTGAGACACATCTGCAGAACGCACAGGCAGTGAGTGCACGATACACACACACACCGATTAACACAATTAACACAGTTAATTCAGCCACACCGATCAGGTCAACTTTATTTATTCATTTTTATTTTATTTCTTTTTTTATTGCACACTTTCATTAGTTCAGTCACAGAGATCAGGTCAACACTTTTATTTTGTTTTATTTATGTTATTATTATTTTATTGCATGCTATATTAGTTTAGTCACAGTCAACTTTATTTTTTATAAAGTATTGTAAGTATTATAAGTATTTTTATACATAAAAAAGTATGTATTTTTATTTTATTGCACACTTCTCAGTAGTTCAGCCATACAGATTAGGGCAACACTTATTTATTTTTTTATAAACATTTTTTTGCATACAACATTAGTTCAGTCACACAGATAAGGTAACTTTATATTTGTATTTATTTTATTTTATTTTAATTTTATTTATTTTATTGCTCAATTTAGTAGGTCAGCCACACAGATCAGGGCAACACTATGTTTTTTATAATATTTTTTTTTATTGCATGCTACATTAGTACAGTCACACAGGTAAGGTCAACTTTATCTTTTTTTATTATTATTTATTTATGTTTATTTTATTGCACACTTCAGTAATTCAGCCACACTGATCAAGGCAACACTATTTAATTTTATTTATTTTTAATTTATTTTTGTATTGCATGTTAGATTAGTTCAGTCACATATATCAGGTCAACACTATTTTATGTTATTATTTATTTTATTTTATTTATTTTAATTTATTGCACGCTACTTTAGTTCAGTCGCACAGATCAGGTCAACACCATTTACATTTTTTTATTGCACACTACATTAGTTTAACCACACAGATCAGGTGTAAACTATATTATTTTACTTATTTTATCTCTAAATGATTTTGCTTCCCCAAAAGTTTTCTCTTTATTATCTATACTCTCTTAGATCAGGTGTCCCATGGAGCTTGAGCTCTATAAAAATATGTCAGCATTGCTGTAAATGGAGTACAAGTAAATGTTTAACCTTTCGAGCCACTACACAATTTAAATACGGGGTAAAAGCTGTGTCTTTCTGTCCTATTAATTTGGGCCAGACACTTTCACCGGCAGCCACACCTGAGCTTCTCTCTTTCCCCTGCTAAATTTAGCCAGTCTGTTTCTCATTTCTGCGCTCTAGCTGCAGTTCGGAGTCCTGTAATGGTTTAAACATATGGCCCATTGCTGTGCTTTCAGCAATTTGAGACAAGTGCTAGAGTTTCAGTATGGGAAATGTGCCGTGCTAATATTAGATTCCCGCTGAGCGGAGCGACCTTAGATTTGCACGTCGTCCCTCTACGAGAGAGATGAAGAAAAAAAAATAAGGATACTACAAGTCCTTAAGATGATTTTGACTGACACTTCACTATTTCTCATCTTTTTTCAGACCTGCACGGAGTATTGAGAAGGTAAGACGACCTCTTTGATGCACATGTTTGGGACTCCATGTGGATATGTATGTAACCGTAATGGGGCGGCAGGGGGGGTCCACGTTTAAAGAACAGAGGGTAAAAGTCAGTGTTTTCTGTGTGTGTTCATAGTGTGAGGTGTCCAAAGTGCAAAGAAACAGTGTGATCAGCGAAACACTGGGAGGAGAGCAAAACCTGATCACGCAAGTGCTTTCATGCAGCTCAGGTGAGTTTATTTCGCCAATGACAGACCAGATCACATCAAATAGACCATGAACTATAGGCGGGGAAACAACAAACTCATCATCTTGGACTTTATCAATTGCTTTATCAATTTAACATGTTAATTTGTTTTAAAAATCTATATTAAGGGATTTTCCTACCATCTGAGCAGTTACCACAATTTGATGCATTTCTGTGAAAAACAGAATATTCAGCGTGAAATATGGCAGGACTTTTACATAACAGGATTTGTTTGGATGAAAACATGTTAAACTGTGATATTATTGATAAATATTGTTTTTCCTCATTGGATATATCAGCGCAAAGTTATGGAGAAAGTCATAGTATTTTTACTAGTGTTTATGTAAATGAATTTGCAGTGAATTGTGGCAAATAAATCTACTTAACATTTATTAAGAAATTAAATAGGGTAATAGAGTTAATAAAATTGATAAAATAAATATTTGTTATTTAATTAATTTCATATTTTAATGTTATTGGTTAACACATAGTCTACCATATGTTTAATAGATTAGACCTTACAGATTCCTTTCAAGAAACAAATAGATTTTAATCTAAATTAAATACAAATCGAATTAATTACATAAAGCAAATAATTTGTTTCAGAGGTGGAGAAAGTTGCAATATTTTAATACATGTTTGTGAAAATAAATGTTCACTGAATTGTGGCAAATAAAACAACCTAATATTTATTAAGAAAGTAAATAGGGTAAATCAATGAAATTCATTAATTAAATTATGTATTTTCTTTAATTCATTCATTTCATATTTTAATATTAAGTTAACACCCAGTCTACGTGCACTTGCTAGATTAGACTTTACAGATTCCTTTCGAGAAACAAAATGATTTTAATTGAAATGAAATAAAAATTCATTAAATACAATTAAACAACCTTATTTTACACCTAGTTAAAACCTAGTCTACTGTACATTTAGACCTTACCAATTCCTTTCAAGAAGCATTCTTTCATCATCTATGGACAGGACAAACACCATGTCCCCTTCTTCAAGTACACACACACACACACACACACACACACACACACACACACACACTGGAGTTAAAGTTAAAGTTCCCTTCTGTCCCTCCAGATCATGCTCATGAATCATGCCTTATTGATGAGACTCTCTTTCTCACTAGCTCTCGCAGCTGATGTGGTGCTGGGCTATGTTACCTGAACACCGTGTTACTCGCATTGAGTTCCATGACCCGGTTTCACTTTTACACTCCAGGCATGGCAGCACCACACACACATTTTGTCACTCTTGCAGCACCCTCTGCCCGGCCACCTGTTCTGGGGTCTGCTTGGCCAGGTGCGTCTCACCCTACGAGACACACGAGTTAGAGATTGATGGCATTCCCCTGGCCTGCTCATTCATGCAGAATTCCAGTCCGAAAGTTCATCCTAATATCATGCCTCCTGTTGTTAGGCGAAGTTGGCTTGAACTGTGGGTTCTGATTGGCTGATGTGTTTCAATTCATCAGCAAACCTTTCAAAGAATAAATCAACTTTTTGCAAATGGGGCTTTGGTAGGGATGCACAGAGAAAAAAATTTGTGGCCATGTTATATGCTAATTATGTTCATGTTATGGCCAGTAACTGATACAAAAGCCAATATTATACATCTGTGGTATTTTGTCTGTTAAAAAATAAAATAAAACACATTAAAACCTTAATCCACAGTATACATGCTACAGGTTAATTTGGTTATGGAATGAAAATATCAATTTTAAATATGTGATTTCCAGTCTGGAAAAGTCTAAAATATTTAAAAATAAAAAAATATTTTATTTTATTTTAAATATTTGAGACTTTTCCAGCCTGGAAATCACATATTTAAAATTGATATTTTCATTTATTTAATATTTTTAATTTTATAAATGTAATTAAATATACATTTATTGAAAGTACATTTATTAATATTAATAAAAATATGAAATATGATTTTTAGCGACTTTTCAGACCCCTTTAGCAAAAAAAAATGCAAAAAAGCGACTAGCGACAAATCTAGCGACTTTTTGGACAAACCTCAGTAACCTTCAAATGTTGCCAATACTGTCCTGCGAGCGCGAGGTCTTGCTTTCTCTCCACCGTCACTCTCTCTCGCTGCGTCTACCTTGTTCAGTGAATGGCTGAGAGGAGCAGCAGCACGTTCATCTGTTGAGCGCACGGCTGCTGACAGACGTGAATGATAAGTGAATATCACTTATATTTTGTTTTATATTTAAAGAATTTAGTTTGACCATTTTAATTTCCTTTCTTTTCTTGTGCTTAATACTTGTAATACTCACTATCACAGAGCTTTAGTTCACGAACTCTCTCAATTCAGATAATTTTCCACATAGGCCTATAAAAAAAGTTTCAAATTTCAAAATTCACTATATCGTAGCTACTCGTTCTTGTCAGACAAAAAAAAAAGATAGGAAATGAGAACAGCTTTATTTGACATTCGGCTATATTATATTATATTATATTATATTATATTATATTATATTATATTATATTATATTAAATACAGTATGTGAGCATTCATTTAGAGAGAAAACACATTAGGCAGGCAGAACGCAAGTACGAAGCGATTATTATTCATGAATATGCTAATTGACGTATGACGTCATCTAGCGACTTTTATGGAAGGCGTTTGCTACTTTCCTGTGAAAATAGTTGGCAACACAGCTTCAGGGGTTCCCAATTCCAGTCCTCGTGCCTTAGCTCTCCAGAGAGATGCACAGTTTGTATGTCTCTCTTATCTGATACACCTGATTCAGATCATCAGCTTGTTAAAAGAGAGCTCCATGAACTCAGGTGCGTCCCGATTGACAGAGTCCCTATGCGGTGTTCACTGCTCTCTACTCCCTGAGCATGGGATATCAGTTGAAGTTTTCTTCACTTAACAGAATGCGTTCATTTGCAACACCCTGCAATGTCAAACACAGACGAAACTCAAGTCGTGCATATTAGAGTTTAAGGTTTGATGCCAAAATTGTATCATACTTTAATTTAATATGCATGTGTATAAAATCCATCTAAAACTATATAAATATTTATTTTATTTATATACATACTAAATGATAAATGTATGTTGCGATGTTTAATATGAAAATAAACGTAATTTGGCTTTATCTTATTTAACCCGTAATAATGACAGTTGACTTGTAACTGTCACGTCTCATGCACTTTAGACCTGCGAACAGCCGCTTACAAACACACTGATTCAGATTGCAATCTCTCTTAAGATGATAACATACCCTTTTAAGTCCACTTTGCAGTGCACATATGGCCGAATGGAACCCACCCCTCAACTGAGCGCGTCAGATGAGAGAGACATACAAAATGTCCAGAGCGGGGAGGTGCGAGGACTGGAATTGTGAACCCTGAACTACTTCCCCTACTTTAAACTATTAACCTCAAGCATAGAATTTGAAGGGGAAAGGAAATATATGTCTAGTGGGACACTTGAGTGCATCTGTTTCACATAAAAAGTGCTAATTAATAGAATTGGACGTCTTGGACAGCAATACTTCACTGACATTCTGGAAAATGAGTCCTAGGGCCAGATTTACTAAACAGGGCAAATTAGCATGAGAGTGCAATCACAAAACGGCGCCGATGGGAGTGGAAAGTTCTGCGCGTGATCTACTGACGACGCACAAATTAAAGAACATAATTTCCATAATGACCAACTACCGCTACCAGTTAGCATCTTGTTTAGGACATGCTTTTTTGGGGGCGGTAAATTATGGCACAAATACCAGTAAATTGACGAGCGCAAACCTTAATAAATCGCCTTGCATGATTCGTTTAAATTCTCTTCTCCCATACATTTTGCATCTGAAAGGGACTACAAATGAATATGCAATAAGGTAATCTGCAAAAAATAACTGTCCACGCCTTTTCAGCGCTCATTTTTCACTGCGTGTCTTTAGTAAATCCTGACAGGTGTTTTTTAACACAGCTGATACTCGTAAATCCGGTCCCTAAACTGTAGGAAGACAGCAGGGAGAGTGTAGTTTTGTAGAAAATGAGCGATAGACTGTATCAGGCCCAGCACTGGTTGTCATGTGTCTTTCTCTGAGCTCTGACTGCAGCGAGCTGTCTCTACTTAGATCCTGTCTCTGAGCAGCACAGCGCCTGGCGTGTTTACGACCACGAGAACAGTCAACGGTGGAGTCCTGCATTATTGATCTGCAGGGCTTCAGGCAATAGGGCCTTGATGCATCGATAGGGATTGATCGTCTTCCATTGATCTGTTCTGTTGTACACAAGGGCCTGATGGTCAAATGACCATGTGGCCGTTCAACTCAAGGAGATCAGACACAGTGCGGGCAGGTGGGGGTGAGGGACATCTGGGATGTTCAGTTCCGAATAGCATGCCACCATAATAATCATGCTAGTTTATTTTCCAGCATTTATCAGGGTTGGGCAAAATTCAAAATGTAAGAATTGGCACCCTTTTAAAGCAGCACTCAGTAGCTTCGGGATTTCTTCGCTGTATTCTCGCTTTTTGCTCGCAGGTTTCTCTCTAGAGCTCCCCCCACAGCTTCGGAATAGATATTTGACAACACTGTTGTAAAAACTCGTTGGTGATTCTCAGACACCAGAGGCTATAGATCAACGACATCAAAGCAGACGGGACATTCTTTAAAACGTCTTCTTCATTCGGGTTCGGACAGCGTGAGGGAGCGCAATAATGACAGCATTTTAGCAGATTTCTTTTGGCCGTAAAGCAGTTGTTTACATCGCGAGACCTGATATCACGCGAGACTTCCTGACGCGCCGGCCGGCGGCCCGCCGGCTCAAAGTTGCAAGTGCGTATTTTCCGCTCACGGGCACCAGGGGGGTGCGAAACGACCACCATTCAACCCGAAATAAGTAATATAACCATTCCAATGACTCCAAAGCTGTTCAGTTAAGGTAAAAAAAGTTACTTAGTTCACCTTTAATTCACAAGTTTTGAAAATTCACCATTTCATGGAAGCAAGAAAGTCATACGTGTTTGGAACAACATGAGGGAGAGCAAACTTAAAATAAATATATGGGTGAACTGTTCCTTTTGGACATTTGTATACAAACTGGTAATTTATTTAAATTAGATGGAAAGATATATATATATATATATATATAGATAGATAGATAGATAGATAGATAGATAGATTTGTGTAGATATAGATATAGATATATATAGATATAGATAGAAATGTGTAGATATAGATAGATATATATGTGTAGATAGACATACAGTAGATAGATATGTATAGAAAGATAGATATAGATAGATAGATATGTGTGGATTGATGGATAGATAGATATTATTAATTAATAGATATAGTAGTTATTACATATTGTTTTAATAATTGTAAAATATAAAAAATATATACATTATATTATTATATTATAAAATTACATAAAACAAAATATTACAAAGTAAAAAATCGACATTAAAAACTAGATAAAATAGTATTAACAATACATTAAAAATAATAAATAATGATATTTATTTAAGAAATTATAACTGGACTCCACTTGCATAATTAAACAGTTGTGTTAAACAGATATCATGATATGGGGGGGGGGGGGGGGGTGGTGGTGGCGCAATGGATAAGACACATGCCTTTGGTGTGAGAGACCCGGGTTCGAATCCACTGTGAGACACCAATGTGTCCCTGAGCAAGACACTTAACCCCTAGTTGCTCCAGAGGCGTGCGACCTCTGACATATATAGCAATTGTAAGTCGCTTTGGATAAAAGCGTCAGCTAAATGAATAAAAATGTAAAATGATATTGATGAAATGTTGAGTGTGAAATATTTGATGTATGTTATTTTAACAAAAAGCAGACAATATGCTGTACATACTGTGCCTTTTTCAGTATGATGGTATTCCATTCTGAACCTTTTAGTCCCAAGGAAGTTTCATTGGTGTTATATGACCCATCTTCTCTCTCTCCATCTAAAACAGGGAAGGCTATGGAGGATCAGAGTACATATGAGGCACAACAGGAAGTCATCCATCCTGAAGACTGTAGCAGCACTGCCCCACAATCCCACCAGAGCCAACATCAGCATGACCCCTCCCCCTCCTCGGACACACGCTCTTCCTCCTCCTCAGCCGGGACGCACGGCTCCTCCTCTCCAGCCTGTGAGGATTCAGGAGCAGAAGAAGAGAGCATAAGTGTGGCAGCTTCCCACAGGGATGCCTCACCAGAGCCCGAGTCTCCAATGGACGCTGCTCAACCAGGCAACGTGGAGCTTCAGACGGACACGATCGGCCCCGGGGCGGTGATGGAGGGGACGGGGGACACCGTGGATACGGGGCAAGATGTGCCACACGCAGGGGAGGTAGAAGAGGCTCTAAAGCCGGAGGAAGGAGGTGAAGATCATGAACCTCAGGAGCAGGATATTCCTGAAAATACACCAGAGTTGGAGCTAGAGGAGAGTGGGAATGGGGTGGAGTTGTTGGATATTATTAATGTGTCTATGCTGGATGACATGGCCAAGCGCATACAGGTGGAAGAGGTGAGTAACACAGATTTTTCAGTCAATTTAGTTCAAATTCAAATGACTAAGAGTCTTATTTGTTATTTAGTGCGTGGCATGGCTTTGTTTTGAGAATTAAGATGATTTCTATTCAGATTCATTTTAAAAGTCCTTCTAATTTTGCCCTTGAGCACTTTTACTGACTCTTAGATTGGAAATGTTTAATATTCTGCAAATATTATGAACAGTATGCACATTTAGCAGAGATTTAAAGGTTAAGCATGCCCATCACCAAATGCAAAAATCAACCTACTAATGGTTTGCTTGTTTACAATTCTCTGCATAGTAAGTTGGGAAAAGAGAAAGTATATTAATTTTGGAAAAATTCCACACATCACCTTTTAAAATGGTTTGTGAAACTTCATTTCCTTTAAGATTTAGAAGCTGCTAGCATCATTATGCTATAGCATCCAATGATGTCAGAGTGATGTCATCATCTTACATAGCATACCCTCATCACCTCTATAACTGCATGGTAGCCATTAACTCAAAGGAATATTCCAGGTTCAGTACAAGTTAAACAATACTGTGATTTTGTTTTCTGAGACAGATTGACTTAGACAGAATTTTTCAACCCCGGTAAATTGTGCATGATGGGAATAGTAAGGGAATCCTGTTTATATCGATTTCCACCTATAACAGTAGTCCCAATGCTAAAAGGACGATTTTGCAGCCAATAATATATCAACAATAACTTATTTTTGCACTAAAGTATTAAAATAAGTCTCTCTTTTAAACCCTCAAACTGAGGGAGTCATGTGCCATTATTATAATAATATAATAAAATATATTAAGTAATAACATTGTATGATTTTATTAAACATTAAAGAATCACAATAATAATAGATTAATATAAATAAATAAAAATCACATTTATGTCTGATACTTTTATTATTTTTTATTATTGACTGTCAATCGACAGCATGTCACAGTAGAGCTTAAAGGGGTAGTTCATTAAAATATAAAAATTCTGTCATCATTTACTCACCCTCAAGTTGTTCCAAATCTGTATGAGTTTCTTCCTTCTGTTGAACACAAACTAATATATTTAAAGAATGTTGGTAAACACACAGTTGATGGACCCCATTGACTTCTTTTTTCCCTACTATGGAAGTCAATGGATACCGTCAACTGTGTGTTTACCAACATTCTTTAAATATATTAGTTTGTGTTCAACAGAAGGAAGAAACTCATACAGATTTGGAACAACTTGAGGGTGATTAAGTAATGACAAAATGTTCATTTTTGGGTGAACTACCCCTTTAAGGACTCATCTGTGTTTGTGATGATTGTATGTCCCTTGGTGTACGTGTTTTTTTAAAGCTCAGCGTGTTGTGTGTGATCTCAGCTCCCTGGCTTGGTAATTACTGTGGTGAGAAGGCGTCTGATAAGAACATGCATAATAGATATGGGAATCTTAACAGTGATTGCGAGAGCTGGATGACCTGAAGGGTGACCTTTCCCCTGAATGCCAGAGCTGAATAATTGTAACAGGCAGCCGTGTGTGATGTCATAATGACACTTCCACCCTCAATGAGACAATCAACAATAGAATCTGGACCAGTGATCTCTGCCAGCACAATACAGGCTTTCATGAACATGTGTCTTAATGCTTTTGTGCTGTGTTCCCAAACATGTCATGCGCAGTTTCTTTTGGGGGGCGAATCTTGATTTCAGGCTCTCAAAAATACAGTAAAAACAGTAATATTGTGAAATACCATTACAATTTAAAAGAACTGTTTTCTATTTCAAGATATTTTCTTATTCCTATGATAGCAAAGCTGAATTTTCAGCATCATTACTCCGTGTCACATGATCCTTCAGAAATCAGTCTAATAGGATGATTTGCTGCTCAAGAAACATTTCTTATTATTGTCAATGTTGAAAACAGTTGTGCTGCTTGATATTTTGGGGGAGACCATCATGATACTTTTTTCAGCGTTTTTTGATGAAGCTCAAAAGAACACTGACCCCATACGTTTGAAAGCTAAGAGTATGTGATGCACAGTCTCAAATTAAATAAATTGGTTTGGACCCTGACTATTTTCATTTTATTTGAGAGCAGTTTTTGTGAACCATTATCTATTTAAAGGGCCAAAAATGATCTGTTAAAGGTGGGGATGCACTGATATGAACATTTCGGCCAGTAGCGATAACCGATAATTCTTTATATTTGAAAGCCGATAAACGATATATTGGTCGATAAATGTAAATCCAAATTTTTATATAATTTTAACCTGATTACAAAAAAGTCTCATCATTAAAGGGATACTTCACCTCTGGAAAGATGAATGTGTATTTAAAATAGGTCATTTATGTTGAAGAAATGTGAAGACATTTTTGAATTTGGAGCTTTCTAGACTGAGAAAAGCCAGAAAATGTATTTTTGGCTTATGTGGATGAAAGACAACAACTCCCAGAATGCACTTGCTTCGCTGCCCTAGGAGGCCACCCCCAAGCCACCTTTAAAAGTGTTCCAAGCACACAATTATAATGATTTATGTAGCTGACAGACTTGCGCTGCACATGTTGCACTGAACTGTATTCCAATCATATTTCAATCAATTGAAAACCGTCATGGCGAACAGTGCGTCTGAAGTGTCTCAGCTGAAGGAAATAATCCATTATTTATCGGCTTTAATATATCATCCAAATTTTCCAATACGTCTGATAATGATAACATTAAAAATGAACATATATCGGCCGATACCCTAGTGCATGGATACCGTGCATCCCTAGTTAAAAGAATACCCCCCCCCCCCCCCCCCCCCACACACACACACACAAAAAATAATCCACCATAATTTACTCACCCTCATGTCATTCAAAATCTGCATGACTTTCTTCTGCGAAACACAGAAGAATTTTTTAAGAATGTTAGGCCCCTATTGACTCCTTATATTGTGACCTTCAGCCTCCACCGTCAATTTTCAAGTTTTTCGGGCTAGTTAAAATGGTTTGACTTTTGAACATGTCTGTCCCTTTTCTTGGAAAGGTTGAAATTATACTGAGAAAACATGGTGTGAGTGTGAGTGCAAACCCAGTTGTGCTCAGTAGGACCAAATTTTGATCCTTTTTAACCAGACAGAACTTACTGACCTGGAAAACTAAATCAAAACGTGTTTGTATTATAACGTGCAATATTCAAATAAAACATTATTTATTGGTGTATTTGTAGTAGACTTGATGTCCTGGATACACACTGCACCGACAGAGTGGGATAAGCCGTTTTCTCCCTAGCACAATTAGGATCTGTTAAGAAATTCATCATGCATGTTGTATTGCAGAATCACATTCATTAGGTAGCACCATCCAAAACAACTAACAGACACTATCATTCACAAGTTTGGGCTGAGAGATGGTTTTGAAAGAAGTCTCTTATGCTCACCAAGGCTGCATTTATTTGACCTGAATTTAAATACAATAAAAACAGTAGGCTAATATTGTGAAATATCATTATTACAATCTCAAAATATTTTTTTTAATGCATCATGAAATGTAATTTATTCCTGTGATGTAAAGCTGAATTTTCAGCATCGTTACTCCAGTCTTCAGTGTCACATGATCCTTCAGAAATCATTCGTTGAAATCAGTTGTGCTGCTTAATATTTTTCTGCAAAACAACATTATATAATTTTTCAGGATTCTTTAATGAATAGAAAGTGAAAAGAACAACACTTACTCGAAATTACACTTGCACTGATTACTGTCCCTTTTGATCAATTTAATGCATCCTTCCCGAATAAAATAATGAGTTAAAAACAACTTACTGCCTCCACTATCAGTGTCAGTATCTACAGAGCAGGATGACCTATGAATGCTCATATAAATGAGATGTGATGTAACCAAAATGGCTAAAATTGAGCAAACGCTTCGTTTTTACACTATTTCATAGATTTTTTTATTTTCTTTGAAAACCATGCATATGTTCTGTTCACTATCCATCAATGCCAGTAATCTCAAAATGCCAAATATTAGCAGATCAATCAGCCTCACCGATATCAGTCTACCATTAGTTAATCAGATCATTTGGGGGATCAGTCTGTCGACGGAATAAATTAGAAATCTGTTTGTTCCATTTTTAATTTCAAGTATATCTGTTTAATCATTCATTAATGACACAGCATCCTGGAAGTGGATTTATTCTGAAGGTCTGCTGCTGAGTCGATGTTAGTTAGATGTGTACAGAATGTCTTCCAGGTCTGGTCAGTGATGGAGTGATATGTGGCTAATAATGCTGAATGACCAGAGAGAGAGAGAGCAAACATTACATTACCTGACTGATTTATGTCCACACTCATCAAACGTGATGTTTTTCTGTATAAGAGGGCCATCCGAGTACATCTGAGGAGCCGAAACTGATTTTTTCATTTGCGATGATAAGCATGTGTTATTTTTGTCCTGTTATGTTGATCGCTCACTGTTAATGCACTTGATTGGCTCAGAATGTGTGTTTTGAAGTCTAATTACTCTAATGGTTAATTCATCTGTTTTTTTGTTTTGTTTGTTTGTTTGTCCTATTAATTTGTCACGCTGCTCATGTGCTTTTCTACTTCATAAAAATAAGTTGTTTTATGAAAGCCTAAAAACAAAAGCAGGTTTTATGCAGTAGTGAAGTGGACTGGTTTGCTGTTTGGCTTTTTTTAGGATCACATGGGCGCTTGTATTCCTCAAATAACATTAGGTATCAATTAGCCTTCTTCAGCAACGTCTACTTCATGTTATATAATCACTGTATGAAGGCTTTTAATAAAACCGAAAGTTTTTCCCTTTGGCTTTTGTCTCAATTGACAAATGAAATGGCTGTTGTGGAGCAAAAATAGAGAACTATAATTGCAGTGCTTGAAAGATTTGTTTTCATTGAGACAGATCTTGCCAAATATGGAGCTCTCTGGGTGAAATGAGTTGACACCAAGGGTTTTTAGTGAAAAACAATCCTGAGTTACTGTTAAAATGAGTCTTAATTCAATAAGAGCACAAACGAATGGTATCGGTGTAGTTATTCCTCTCAATTAAAATTAACTTTAATGCTTTTTTCCCCTTTATTACTTACTTTAGTCAAGTGCATTAATGCTGTTATATCTTTTATTTTTATATTTGCAGTTTTTTATTTGGTTTAAGGTTTAGTCAATTTGTTATGCTTTTATCAGTGGTGTATATATATATTACAGATATATACATATATACATGTGTGTATATATATATATATATATATATATGTATATATGTATGTTTAGCTTTCATTTAATTGCAGTTTTAACAATTTTTTTTTACTTAAACTTTTATTTCAGTTACTTGCCAAGGCAACATTTCTTATTCTTTATTTCAATTAAACAAAAACCTTTTTTGGAAGTTTTAGTTTTAGGTAATAACTGCTATGCAGCCACACACATACACACACGCACTCATGTCATCATTAATATTCAGATTTATTCATGGTATTCATGATATTCTCATTGGTCTTTATTAGTTTGACCTCTCCGTGACCTTTTCCATTCCTCAGTGGCTTGTGATGTAACATAACTGACTCCTCTTTCCTGACCATCTCCGATACTTTCATTCTCATGTACATCATTTATGAGGTGGGGTAAAGGTAAACCTAATTCAGATGAAGTGCTGAGGAAATGGATTTCAGCTCCTTGATGCATATTAAAGGAAATGTATTATTAAACATATTTGCTTGAGATAATGCAGATTTATTATGAGCTATTTTGTGTAGGCTACATAGTCTTGTTATAGACGTGTTAAATAATTTTTTTTACTAGATGCTGCCTGGATGGGGTGAAAAATACAATATATTTAAAGCATGCTGCATTTAACATTTTATATATATATATATATATATATATATATATATATAAAAATTCTTCACAATTAGCAAAAAAAAAATAAAAATAATAATAATACCAAATTTACCTAAATAAATTCTCTTTTATATAAATTATTATTTACATTAAAATAAAAATGTAATCCTGACTATAAATATAAATGTTCTAGTCTTGCATGTAGATTTAGTATTTATATTTATTTGAGTATTTATATAAAATTTAGGGAACAATGAATGTATATGAATTCCAAAACATTTTGTAAAGTGCTTATTGTATTTTATGTAAATCCCAAAAAATATTTCTTGTTAAATCTGACAAAATTAGATAACATTATATTATCTAACATAATATTTTACATTCTACACCTCATATTCAGGCAGTCAAAGACCAAAACCAGCTTGTTTCTTTTACACAAAAAGGCAATAAATTCCATTTTTGTATCTAAATCTTACATGTTACAGTGTTCCATTGTTTGTAACGCTTTATTTGATATACTTTAAGCCCTCAGCTCTTAGTGACATCTAGTGGGTAAAGTATGTTAGTGCACAGCTTTACCTCATTTTCGTGAGAAATTAAATTAGATCCTCGTTCCAAGCCTTTGAGCACAGCAATCTTTCTCAATAACCTGTCGTCTGTGTTTCAGATCACTCCAGCTGCTGGTCTTGTGTCGATCTTAAAGAGAAGAGTGTCTCTGGAAGGAGCCAACAGCTCTCCCCCTGCTGCCTCTAAACCCGTCCCCAAAAGGAAGGTCCGTTTCCGAGAACCCGACGAAGGCCTGGACCACGGTGAGAACCAGTATTGTTTTCTGAAATCTCATTTTTGCAGTATTCACATTGATCAGGTTCTGATTCTCTATTGATTTGCTCATACCTGATATGCAGATGAGGTGGGCGGGGACTCTTGGCTCCTCCTCCTCTTGTTGTGCTTGGCTACCGTGGTGATCAGTGTGGGCGGGACTGCGCTCTACTGCACTTTCGGAGACGCCCAATCCAGTGTGTGCACGGACTTTTCCCATAACATGGACTTCTACATCGGACGGGTGCAGAGGGGAATGGACGAGCTCAAACACTGGCTGTCCCCGAGCTCATAGCAGGACGAGGAGTCATTTTCTGCCTCCGTTTCTTCTTCTCGGTAGCCTCCGTGATCTTCGATGCTGAGAAATCCTCATAAATAGGCCTTTGCTGGGTCACACTGACGCAGGAGCCCGTCTGTGAGGTCCTAAAGGGGACGTCCGGCCCCTGGAAGACACCGGAAAACACTTTTTGGCCAGTTTTCGACTCAAGTAGCCCACTGTTTACTGCCATCAACTGAACCTCATATGAAGAGACTTCGTTTTTTAAAGTCTTAAATCTCAAATCTTAATATTTGGTTGTCTTATATTCGTTCAGAAAGTTGAATGACCACCGTTGTACTGAAGATATAATAATGGACATATCCATCTGTAGCCTGGACGTAGCATTCTCCTGTGGTGGGCTTGGATGGTTTTGTTTATAAAAATGTTAATAGGGACAGGAAAGCAATACATGTATATTGAGGAATTATAGATGCTGTATATAGATACAGACAAATCCCAGTGACTATAGTTTCCCATTCATTATTATTGGAAAGCAAAGAGAATTGTCTGGTAGATTTGGCAATAATTTGATAATTATTAACACAACATTGATATTAATTATTTAATATATATTTATATATAATAATTAATAACCGATATAGATCTTCTTTAATTCAGTCTTATACTTGAAACTAGCAGTGTCAAACACAAACCCTCAGACTGAATTTACTTTGCATTTATTTTTATATTATTACTAAATTGCTTGAATTCACACTTCTTTTATTCAGTTAGATGGCAGATCATTTTTTATCTTCTTCATTTGTAATACAAGAGTCCACACTAGAGCTGCACGATTCTGGATAAACTGGAAATCACCATTTTTTTGTTTAAAATAGAGATTATTCTCCTACGATTCTGAAAATACAACTAAAGGTTCTGACAAAAAGTCAGTTGATGTTATCTATTTAAATATATTTTATAATTATATATTTTTAAATCAGCTTGAATGAATGATTCACTCAAAGACTTCACTGATTTCATTACAGAATGGATCAGCATTTTTTAACAAATCTCTTGAATGAATGATTCATTCAGGCGAAGCTTCTTGAACAAGAAAGATTTCGGGGCGGGGCTTGATTTTGTTCACTGGGAATTGATTTGACCGTTGGATCATTGTGGTTTGCTATTGGTTAATCTCATGTGAGTGACAGGTTGCCCCGCCCTCTGGTCAGTAAACGCATCACCAGAGAAGAGAAGAGATGTCACTGAAAGAGGGAGGGGAAGTTATTTTGATTAAAGATTATGAGGGCACATGACGTTAAAAAAATAATGTGCACTGATAAATCATTTATAATAAATACTGCAAAATTCCATAAAACAACAAACAAGAATTGTCATTTTGATTTGATGGTGACTTTAAAAATAGCCAAATCTATTAAATATTTCATTTTCCCCATAGAATTGATAACTATGGTAACTAGGATTTGTTTTCCCCTAAACTAGGCCTCCAGTACATGACTGTATTTACCAATAGAAAGTTTTTAAGATGAAATCGGTACTAGAACAAGAATGTCATAAGATTTTAATATCATTTGCTCAGGCATGTCTATTGTTAATTATCTTAACAGTTATTGTAATCATGGTATTCAAATACTTAGTTTTTGTTAATTCATGTTTCTTCTTATTTGGTTATTGTCATAAGTGCATCTTGTGTTTATTCTACCGAATCTGTGTCTTGAACATTTTCCTTTTGAGGCACAGTCTTACTACGGTAATGTCTGCAGTTAATGAAGTAAAAGTAACGTGTAGTTTGCTGTGCTCTGCTCAAGTGCTTGAAAGTACTTGGCGGGAACTGTAAAACTTAATTTTGTGTTGTCTGTTTTTCTTTTTTTATTTGTGTGTTGTCTGGCTGGTTCAGATGGCCATTGAATGTCTTTATTGTGTGAGTTTTCAGTATTTATTTAAAGCAAAACAAAGTCTTTTAGAATCACACGTTCTGCTGCATGCACTCTCTTATACTGTCTGTACAGAGACCATTGGAAACTATATTTAATATAAACTCTTCATTTTGATTTTGTGTATATATCATGTGACGATTGCTGTATTTCCTAATTGTATGGTTCAAATCTGTTTAGTTATTGTCTTGGGAGAACATTTTAAAGGAAAATGCAATGAGATGTCTTCGACCAAAAATACATGGTGAATAAATCTTATTGTTGGGACTGATGCGTCTTTGTATTATTTGAATGAAGTTTAAAAGTTTTTAAAGTCGTATTATGCATTAATCATTAAAATCAAGATGCAATTAAAAGGAACATTCCTTAATACACATTCCTGGTCTTTATTGTGCACGATTCATGAGTGCACATTATTCCAAAGTAAAAAAATAATCATAATATTTTATCGAAATATAATAACTTGCTCCATTTCTGAAATGACTTTGTTTTTCAGCTTACATCATCAAGCTCTGTCCTCCAACCACTTGTAATAAGAGATGACATTTCACAATTCAGTCAATTCCAGATCAATAAAATTACCATTTTCTCATAGGATATCCTGGGAAAATGTCACATGGCAGAAGAAAATGGGTTTCCGAATAATAGTTTTATTATGCTGACTAAATTATCTATCTGCATGCCAAGGTTTGCAAGTAATTTATGTCAAAATAAACAATTAAAAATAGTAGATTTATTCATTTACATATATTGATTGTGTATTAATTATATATTTCATTCATATAAATTCATATATATGAAAAAATATATATATTTATATATTTAAAAATGCACTAATATGTAAAAAAAATATAAATCGCTGTGAACACATTACAGAAAACATAAATATTATACCATAATCCTTAGAATCTTCTTATCCAAAACCTGTTCCGCCCACAATCCGAGTAGGCCAATCAGAAACGAGGAGATGTGACGTATTGCACGGTTGTGTTCTAGAAGTTTGTATGCGTATCATCGACGCAATTCATTCATATTCCGTCAATACAAAGTATCTTTACTTGATTTATGCGGATTTTTTGTGGTCACAACACCTTATGCATAATTATTTAAGGCAATCTCGCCTGGGTATCCATCTTCCTCCCTGATTTGATCGATTAGTTCAGAGGGTGCGCAAACAGAGCTGCGCATTGATGATCCTCTTCATTGAAATTCATGTGGAAGGCTGACGCCTACGGAAGTAACGCTAGCTGCTCCAGTCGCCCAACTGTCAGGTGTTCCTCGCGCTGGTCCCACTCTGTCTCTTCCAGTATCCCAGTCTGTCTCTTCCAGCTATGGCGTCGTTCAGCACCTCATCCAGCAGACCCTACCACATCATCATCTTCGGCGCTTCGGGTTTCACGGGACAGTTTGTGGTGGAGGAGGTGGCCCGCACCGCATCCGAGGGTCCCAAGGGGAGTTTGAAATGGGCCGTAGCCGGCAGAAACAGAGCCAAGCTGGAGAAAGTTCTTGAGCAGGCCGCCGGAGTTCTCGGTGGGTGAAGCAAACTGTATTTATTTGAATTTAGTGAACTAATAAAACTGTAAAATGCTTGAACCCTAGAAATCACCAGGTCTGCAAAAAATACCTTAGTGCTTAACTTAGTGTTACAGTAATTTATAGCTCTGTAAAATCATAATGAATAGGAATCTTTCAAACTATTTCAGAAACTTTTTTGTCTGGTTTCAGTTATTGTTGGATGAACTGTGCTGTGGGGACAGCTACTATAAAAACTAGGGACTAACGTTATGGTATGTAAGCCAAAACTTTGGTTATCATGGTAGTTTTTCCAGTAAGTAAGTTAGATGTTGCAAGAGTCAAAGATAGGCTAATTGTTTATTTATTTATTATTTATTTTTGAGCTGTGGATGCATTGATTTTTATTAATTTTACATTTACCCAAAACTAGTTCTTATAATACTAGTAGGCCTACTAAATAAATAAATGGTAATAAAAAAATAAAAACTCCTTAACAAAACGATTGCAAGGAGAAAAGCTACAAGAGATATTTACTCATGTTTTGCATCTTTTATTAAAATATACAGGATCGTTGAGCAGATTGAGTTAGCGAGAATATCTGCAGTAACAAATTGTGTTATCCATTTAGCAGAAGCACAAGAGGAAACATTCTAGACTGTAAGTGCTGCAAACTTGGCAAAGATGTCAAAGTGTTAGAAGGGTTGCAATGACCCAACTATATTGGATTGGACTTGACTTTGACCCACATCGTTGCATTCGCCGGTGAACTGATTTTCTTAAATGGTTGAGACTTTTCTGCTTTGACAAATACATTCCTTCTTGTTTAGCTTGGATAATGCACATGCGTTTTGCTGGACAATAGGCTCTTTGGTCATGGTGGTCTTTTGGGATGGTTTAATTAATCCTGAACAGCTGATGGAAAATTATATTCCAGTGACATATTCCATGCCTTTAATCATGTAGCTTTGAATGGATTGGCTCAAACAGAACATTTGCTCAGAGTTATATTTAGATTTCACGAAGAATGAATGTAGGATGACCGGACACTGAATAACGACACGGCTATTAAGGATTTTTATGGTCAAGGTTACTTTACAAACTAAATTATGTATGATACTGAATTTAGCCTAGACTGTTTTGCATCTATGCAGTAAACATGAATACTTTATTGTCAATTTGCATTAAATATGACATATATAACCCAGCACTCTTTGCATAATTACAGTGTATGTCATGTTTAAAATGTTTGTTCTCAGGTAAGCCGGAGTTGAAGTCTGAGGTAGATGTCCTCATCGCGGATGTCAATGATGCCGACTCATTGGCTGCCATGTGCAAACAGGGAGTCATTGTGCTCAGCTGTGTGGGGCCTGTAAGTACGCAGACTGTAGGACACAGAATCACTTATCTACGGGCAGCAATATATATGATTGGCCGTCAAACATCGAGCTATTGATAAATTGCTAGTTGAATTTTAAGGCCTCATGTTTACCCAGATTGCTACATCAGACTGATAACTGATAACTCGCCCATATTGAGAGACTATAATGCGGTTTTGCAATACTGTCCTTTGAAAAGAGATAAATACTTTTGTACATTGAACCTCAGATGATCTCCCTCAGTTTTTTTTAAACACATTTGTCTAAAAATAGTAAGGATAGAGTATGGATTGTTTTGTTTTCTCAGATATTTTTAGACAATAGTATACATATTATATAAAATAAATGTTAATATACACTACCATTCAAAAGTTTGGTGTCTATAAGTCTCTTATGCTCACAAAGCCTGCATCTATTTGATAAAAAAAAAAAAAAAACAGTAATATTGTGAAATATTATTACAATTTAAAATAATGTTTTTCTTTTTTAATATTCTTTAAAATATAATTAATTCATGTGATGGCAAAGCTGAATTTTCAGCATCTGAACTCACATGATCCTTCAGAAATCATTTAAATATTTTTCCAATAATTCAACGGCCCATCATCAATTATTTCTTAAATATTTATACCGTGTACATATTGTTGTATTTTATATATATACTGTATATATACTGATATTTACTCATAACCTTTTTTTATGTTTTTCTACAGTATCGATTTTTTGGTGAACCTGTGGTGAAAACTTGTGTGGAGAACGGAGCACACTGCATTGATATCTCCGGAGAACCACAGGTGCTTTTCCTGACACTTTGTTCCTATTTCATTATCACATTAACAATAAATCCATAAACTTGCTTTAATAATAATAATATTAAAGTCAAACATTCACAACCCGTTTTACTTCCATAATGTGACGTATTCCTCAGTGAAACATAATATGCAACGACAATAAGAGGGTTTGGGGGCTTCAGCCAAAAAAGTAATTTTGCTTCAGATGGGTATCAAGCAAATTTGGTCTATTTTGATTTCCTGTTGATCTCAAAATTCAGAGATATGTGTATGTTGTATTTTCTGTAGTTCCTGGAGAGTATGCAGCTAAACTACCATGGCCAGGCTGCTGAAAAGGGCGTCTACGTTGTGGGAAGCTGTGGTTTTGACTCCATTCCTGCAGACATGGGCGTCATCTACACCAGGGACCAGTTTAAAGGTATGTTTGTCATGTAATTATTGCATCATATTATGTTAAATGATATTAATATTATATAATATTTTTAAATACTTATATTTTAGTAATATTAATATGCTGTTGTTTTCATTACCAGGGACAATAACAGCTATTGAGAGCTTTTTGACTGCAAATGCAGGGCCTGAGGTCGGTGCTCTTAAGTTTTAAACTTAAAACATATTAAGAATTAAAGCTGTGAACATTGGAGTAGTCTGTTTTTTAAAAGGCCTTTGTGTTTAAGTCTCAGCTGACCCACATTCTTGTGTGTCCGCAGGGAGGCAGCATCCATGATGGCACCTGGCAGTCGGCCATCTATGGCTTTGCTGACGGCCCCAAGTTGCGAAGCCTCAGGAAGAAGTTCAGTCACAAGCCTCTTCCTGTGGTGGGGGCAAAAATTAAAAAGAGGTGTGTGCAACAACAAAGTAGACCCCACGTGTGGATTCCACGTGTACCAGATGTGGGCCGACACTATAGGGCCTTTCGCTCCGGGTAGTTCTAGGAACTTAGTTCTAGGAACTAGTGACCAGGATGGTTCCCCGAGATCTAATGGTTCTCCTAGGAACGTTTTCCTGGTTGCATTCGCACCGCTAGTAGGAACTCTGAAGTGACATAAGGCGCGCTTGTTGTGACTTTTATTTTGACGGCACGGCGGACCTTTATTTTGATGGCGCTGAGAACGCAAGCCAGAGCCACACACCGCTCCCATTCTCCGTGTTCATTAGTTTACGATCTGTCCAACAGTCCTGTCTAATAGGTCATTAGATAGAACTGTTATACATAGAAAGTAGACAGTCTTGAAAAGTTATTAATGTATGCCTTGTTGTTGATGTCCAGTGTTGCTAGCTGAGCAGAAATACATAATCATATTTCGTTTGGTTCCCTCAAAGTTGCGTTGGATTTTCTCCTCAGCGTAGAGGTTAAGAGGTCCATCTATCACTGTTTTCCATGTTCGTAGAGTTAGTTTCTAGAGTAAATGTATAGCTATGTGTTTACATAGCTTTTTTTTAAATGGCGAGTGCTGTTGTTTCGCATGCGTTCGGCCAATCAGCGAACACACTAACGTCACAGAGAGTTTCTATGGTGCTGGTTTAGACCTTACTCTGAAGTAGGAGCTAAATTAGTTCCTCCACAAGGAGTTCCCAGAACTAAAATTGTTCTAGGAAATGCACTACCCTTCAAAAGTTTGGATTGGTATGAAGTCTCTTTTGCTCATTGCTCTCCAAGGCTGCATTAGTTTAATCAAAAATACAGTTAAAACAGTAATATTGTAAAATAGTGCAATATTACAATTTAAAATAACTGTCTTCTATTTTAATATGGTTTAAAATGTAATTTATTCCTGTGGTGAGGAAGTTACATTTTCAGCAGCCATTACTCCAGTCTTCTGTGTCATGATGATGATGATGTTGATGAAAACAGTTGTGCTGCTTAATATTTGTGTGAAAATCATTATATATATATATATATATATATATATATATATACATACATACATACATACATACATACATATATAATGCTTTACTGTCATATATAATGCTTTACTGTCCTCTCTGAATAAAACCTATTTATAATAAAAAATATAAACAAAGACATCTTACTGACCCCAAATTTTTAATTGTTGTGTAAATGACCTGTTTGGCCTGTTATGGTTGAGTATCAGCACAATGTCGTTCATCAAACGGACACAAATGTGTCTGTTATCAACAAAAACTGAATTTCTATCTCTACAGGGGCGCGCTGTTTTATAGTAATGAGATACAGCAATATTCACTTCCCTTCATGGGTTCCGACCCATCAGTGGTGAAAAGGACCCAGCGTTACTTACATGAAGAACTCAATGAGTCACCTGTAAGTTATAAAACTATTAAATATTGCTTTCATTAATTGAAATAAAGCTGAAATGAATAACTATTACATGCACTAAAATGACTTAAGCAACAAAATGACTGCAACAAAAATAAAGCAGTAATTCATAAATTTATATATTTCTTTTTCAATAGTCAGTTTAATTTAAAATGACCTGCATTGCGAAAAATATTACAAGTTTTGTATGTACTGACATGTTTTTTACAGGTTCAGTATGGGGCGTATGTTGGTGTCGGCGGTATTTCCAACATTTTTAAGCTTGTCTTCGCTGGATTGATGTTCTGGTTCCTTGTAAAGTTCAGCTTTGGCAAAAATCTCCTTATTAAGGTAAAACATAATTTTGCGAAAGCCATATATTGCTGAAATATTGCATTTAATTCGATGACTACATTGCAGATCTTGTGTTTTCTAATCAATGATATATTTTGCAGTTTCCAGAGTTTTTCTCATTTGGCTTCTTCTCCAAAGATGGTCCAACTAGAAAACAGGTTTTACACCCATATCTTCATCTAGTCTGTCAGCTAGAATCTTTATGATTACATGGACAGCTTCATTTAAATGTGATGTCTGCAGATGGAGGGCTCCTCTTTCCGTTTCGTCTTTTTTGGAGAGGGTTACACTGAAGATCAGGACCTCACCGAGGGCAAACCCAACGGCAAGATCCGCACTGTGGTTAAAGGACCAGGTATGCATATTAACATCAGCCTCATATTAGTGTACATGAAAAGCTGCATCTGTATATTTCTCATATCCCTTTTTTGTGTGTGGTGTTTTCCAGAGGCAGGATATGTCGCCACACCAATCGCTATGGTTCAAGCGGCCATTACCATGTTGAATGAATCAGATTCTCTTCCAAAAACGTGGGTTCTGCAAACTTATCCAGTCACTGTCATATATCTTCAAAGCTAAACCTAAATAAGCAGTTGGTATTATTAAGTGTCACGTCCTGAATGTATATTATTGGGTTTACTCTCCACAGTGGCGGCGTGTACACTCCAGGAGCGACTTTCGCCAAGACCACCCTCATCGACCGCCTCAACAAACACGGCATTCAGTTCTCCGTGCTTTAAGTCCCTTCTTCTGAAGCACCTATTCATTTTCTTGCTTGAGCGTTGAGAAATCTTGTTGCTATTTGAAGCTTCCTCGGCTATCTTACAGTGTTGCTGTTTTCCGGTTTGGTGTACTGGCTTGCGCACAGTTGACTGGGATGAGTTTACTAGCATGCACTCTGCTCAAATGGCTGAGAAATTTGAACTACAAGTGTGGCACAAACACTATTGAAATCCCTTCATTTTATCACGTGTTTCAGTTTGAAAGTTTGGAATTTAAATTTTGTTCCAATGTTTTTTTTTTTAAATCACTAACAGAAATACTCGTTCTCACAGATGACAGACATCTCTGAAAACATATTTAAAGCACACCCAGAGTTGAAAGAAAATATAGTTTAAGTTAAAGAATAAGCTTGTGTTATTGTCATGAGTTGTTATATTTGTGAATCCTAATACTAGAACAGGACAGTTAAACTAATACAAGAAATGAGAGAACATGTTTTAGAGACCAATGAATCTGTGAGTTGTGTGAAAGATTGCAGAATGCTGTTCTGGCTTGTTTCTAACTAAATAAAGTACATATCAAATCGTATTTTGGGGTGAAAGTATTTAAGAGCTGTGTCTATGTATTTGAAAAGTAGTACAAGTTTATACACTCACCTAAAGGATTATTAGGAACACCATACTAATACTGTGTTTGACCCCCTTAATTCTACGTGGCATTGATTCAACAAGGTGCTGAAAGCATTCTTTAGAAATGTTGGCCCATATTGATAGGATAGCATCTTGCAGTTGATGGAGATTTCTGGGATGCTCATCCAGGGCACGAAGCTCCCGTTCCACCACATCCCAAAGATGCTCTATTGGGTTGAGATCTGGTGACTGTGGGGGCCATTTTAGTACAGTGAACTCATTGTCATGTTCAAGAAACCAATTTGAAATGATTCAAGCTTTGTGACATGGTGCATTATCCTGCTGGAAGTAGCCATCAGAGGATGGGTACATGGTGGTCATAAAGGGATGGACATGGTCAGAAACAATGCTCAGGTAGGCCGTGGCATTTAAACGATGCCCAATTGGCACTAAGGGGCCTAAAGTGTGCCAAGAAAACATCCCCCACACCATTACACCACCACCAGCCTGCACAGTGGTAACAAGGCATGATGGATCCATGTTCTCATTCTGTTTACGGCAAATTCTGACTCTACCATCTGAATGTCTCAACAGAAATCGAGACTCATCAGACCAGGCAACATTTTTCCAGTCTTCAACTGTCCAATTTTGGTGAGCTCGTGCAAATTGTAGCCTCTTTTTCCTATTTGTAGTGGAGATGAGTGGTACCCGGTGGGGTCTTCTGCTGTTGTAGCCCATCCGCCTCAAGGTTGTGCGTGTTGTGGCTTCACAAATGCTTTGCTGCATACCTCGGTTATAACGAGTGGTTATTTCAGTCAAAGTTGCTCTTCTATCAGCTTGAATCAGTCGGCCCATTCTCCTCTGACCTCTAGCATCAACAAGGCATTTTCGCCCACAGGACTGCCGCATACTGGATGTTTTTCCCTTTTCACACCATTCTTTGTAAACCCTAGAAATGGTTGTGCGTGAAAATCCCAGTAACTGAGCAGATTGTGAAATACTCAGACCGGCCCGTCTGGCACCAACAACCATGCCAAGCTCAAAATTGCTTAAATCACCTTTCTTTCCCATTCTGACATTTAGTTTGGAGTTCAGGAGATTGTCTTGACCAGGACCACACCCCTAAATGCATTGAAGCAACTGCCATGTGATTGGTTGATTAGATAATTGCATTAATGAGAAATTGAACAGGTGTTCCTAATAATCCTTTAGGTGAGTGTATAATAGTCAATGCGGTGCGTTTTGGTTGTATGCATTTTGACATTTTAGCTGCATTTAGCCGTTTAAAATTCCAAATGCACCCTTAAGACAAAATCAGCATGAATCATTAAAATTGCAAGCAAATATGTCTGTAGCACTTTGTCAACCCTTTAATCAACAAGAATCAGTCTTATAAATGTACAATTTTATGCAGTATAATTGATTTAATAGGTGTATTAGGACCAAATCCCAGACTTTTCTCTCTTTCGACGTACAATGGCAGCCACATCTTGTTTCAGTGTGGTTACACTCTGTTCCAGCTGTTCAGAAAAGTCCTTCAGAAGATAGGTATGCTCATCCACAAACAGTCTAAAACCCAACAGGTCTGCTTCTTCCTATGGAGACACAAACGCACAATGCATCGATGCTCTCAACATTACAGTCGAAGCTTGTACACCCCAAGACTTTGCTTCGCATGAATGATTACGTTAAACATCTGAACAACAGAGGCTGACTGGCATAATTACACTGGGTTTGTGTCTGCGCAGCCGCTGAAGTTGCCCCCTAACAGAGGTCATGCTGTGGTAAAACACTTTTAAGGCTTTGGCAAATTCAGCATCACAGCTGGGCCTCAGACTGCCTCTTCGTTCCTGCCGACCGCGGTTATTCTCCACACCTGCGGGAGAATAACAAGGTTATGAACTGAACAGGAGGCAATATGGTGACCCACTTGTAGAAAAGCTGAGCTGTTGTGTGAATACATTTGTGTTCTTGCATGTTTCATGCTTGTTATGTTACATAATGTACATCCAGCCGGTTGTTATCTCAGAATAAACCCCCGACAGGGTGATGAGTAGGGGTCTTGCATCAGCCTGAAGGGGGTTTATTCTGAGATAACAACCAGCTGGATGTACATTATCCCGCTTATTACACGGCAACTTGCCACATAAGTAAATAATTAGACACGAAATATTGATCTGAGTTGAAATATTTTATTAGGTCTTTAAGCGCAAAGCTTCCGCGGAGAGAGCAGTTGCAGCGCGCCAAGTTCAAACTAGACGGACATTTAGGAGGTGCGGTATACAGTCATACCACTTATTACACAGCATTTCGCCACATAAATAATTATGGAGATAAGAGATATTGATTTCAGATTAAACTGTTTTAAAATTGTACCTGTTTTTGTCTTATCATCCAACAGTGTACAAAAGAATAGTCACAAAATGGCAGCAGCCGCGTTTGTATGAAATGAGAGAGTGAGTCCACAATACTGGATGGCATAATTAAGTTTTAATATTTTATTAGCTCACCAAATGCAAAACTTCCACAAAGAAAAAACGTTCCTAGCAAGCGTATAGCGCTGTTGACTTCAGTAACTCGGATGAGCCTGTGTTATCAGGTTTTCAGCGGTTGTTATCTGGGAATAACATACCGCTGGATGGCGCGATTGACCAATCAGAATCAAGTATTTCATCTTGACAGCATAATGTACTAGGTGACTTATCAAAAGTACTCACCATTTCTGGCTGAGTTGAGTTGCTCTCTCAGACAGCCGTTTTCTTTCCTCAGTGCTGCATTGACATTTCTCAGCTGTTCCATGTCTTGATGAAGGGCTCGGAGAGATGAGCTGAGGTCAGAGCCTCTGGTTTCTGCAGTCTAAACAAACATAAATACACATCCATAAAATAATTCAGTTTCAGAGAATCCCAGCATAACCCTGGCCTGGCTCATGCAAAACATTTAAACAATACACATTTATTTGAAACATACACATGGTCTGTTTATTTAAGGAATATACCGAGTGTTCTGATGCACTGATCTTGTCAATAATGATGTTGTCCTCTTGAGTCATCTTCACCCCATCCATACAGGAGACTAACTCAGAACATCCTTCTACAAACAGAAACATGTTTATTGGAGAAGTTCAAGAATGCCTCAAAGGCAAATGGTTTGGTTTGATTCTTGTTCCAGTTTCTACAGCTTCTTTGTATTTTCCCTGTATCAAATGACTTTATTGTCAATCTTAACTCTTTTAAAAAATGTTGCCAGCCAACACAAGCGTTTTTGATAATTTTCACTTTATATATATATATATATATACATATATATTGTAGCTTCATGCAATCTTTTTTAAATTTTTTTTATCAACACTTGAATGTGGGTGTTTAATTAAAAAACAGCAACATTTTGAGCAAAAAGATGAGACTTTTTTTTTTGTCAAAGACTACATCCAGATTGGATTCAGAACGATGATGAAAACATATATGGAGTAGATCAAGTCCATCAACACCCCTAATGCTTGCACATTTCCATAGCTGGGTCAACATTTCATTCAGTAATATTAGGCAGTTTTGATTATTTTATTTAATCTTGATGATCGCGTTATTTGACATATGCATATGATTACAGATATGATATTGCTTGTTTCTGCATCTTCCTCGCACGTGTTTTGATCAAGAGATTGTCTTTCAGAAGATGAGTAATAGTGCCTCCTATCTTATAACAGTGAAAACATGGAAAGCCGGAAAAATCCGTCAATGGCGGGAAAAGTTTGGGGTCAGTAAGATTTTGCTTTAAAAGAAACGATAACTCATATTAAGCAATGACCCATAAAATTTATAAGAAAATACATTTGTATAATGTTAAAAAAGGTTTCCATTTCAAATAAATGCTGTTCTTTTGAACTCCCATCAAAGACTCCAGAAGTTTTTCAGTTTTCACAAAAATATTAAGCAGCACAAATAAGAAACTTTTTTTTTTGTTGCACCAAACCAACATATTAGAATGATTTCTAAGGTATCATGTGACACTGAAGACTGGAGTAATGATGGTGAATATTCAGCTTTGCCATCACAAGAATAAATTATATTTTAAAATATATGAAAATTAAAAAAAGTGATTTAAAACTGTAATAATATTTCACTAAATTACTGTTTTATTGTATTTTCTTTAATCAAATAAATGTAGCTTTGGAGAGAATAAGAGACTTATTTCAAAAACATTAAATAAACCTCACCAACCCCAAACTCTTGAATGTTTGAGTGTAAAGGTCCTTGCACACTGAATCCGAAATTTTCGCATGCGTTTTTTCGTATCCGTCATTCTGTGGCTCTAAACTGTCAAAACACCATTGAAACGCTTGCTACGGATGTGAAAAACGCACAAAATCGAACCCGATTCGAATGTTTTTTTGACGGACGAAAGTTTCGGAGGCAGTGTGCAAGTGTGATTGACATAACGTGAGGTCGTATTTATTTTTTAACGTGCAAAAATTTCGGACGCGAATTTCGGACTCAGTGTGCAAGGGCCTTATAGAGGCTTTTACCCTGCAGACCCCACAGCTCCAGCACCAGGGCATTGCTCTGCAGGTAGTTCAGCAGTTCCTGAGAGGTTCTCAAAGCAGTGAACTGGACTCTGTGGTCCATCAGCGGGTTCACATTGTGCCATATCGCTGGAGTGTAGAGGGGCTGCGGGCAGTCAAACACCCGAAACCTGTCAAGCAGAGTTCAAAAGTTCTTTCTTTAGCTCAAATCAAATTTCATTTCAAATCTCAACAGGAATGCAAATCATCAGATATGGCATTATTATTAACCAAAACTAAAATAAAGCTCAAATCAAATATAAATGTTAGATGGAAAAACAAACTAAATATATATATATATAATTTTTATTTTTTTTAATAAGCTTAAATTACTAACTGAAATAATAATAAAGATATTTAGAAAACAACAACAACAAAAAACGAATAAAAATTAGACAATCTGATAACAAAATTACTAAAATTAAAAAAAAATAATAATAAAAACTTTAATGTATACAACACCTTACGAGAATTATGGAACTTTTGATATGAACAAGTATTATTACTAATATTAAACAAAAAATAAGCTTTCATAAAATTCATACTAAGCATTCTCACACAGATACTTCATGAAGAGTTCCGTCACTTAATATTCAGCAATATTATTGACCTGACTGCACTGACACTATTGGATGAGAACTCAACTTAGCTGTATGATGACATCACTGCTTTTAGCTGAATTGAACTCATTTCCTAACTGATGTACTTTACACAGTTATTGAACCGAAATGAATCAACACTGAACTGATTTCAACTGTATAATGACTGTTTACTATTGTCCTTTTAAAGCTGCTTTACGGCAGAATTGAATTCCATTTGCATCACTGAATCGTTATTTCCCTGTAATCACTGTAAAGCTGCTTTGAAACGACCTGTATTGTATGAAGCGCTATATAAATAACTTACCCAATTTGCACGCCTCTGTTGCGAGCCTCTTTAACCCAGCGTAGGCCACAGCACTGATCCAAAACCAGCTGGAAGTCCAGCCGCTTCCCAAGCAGCTCTGACGGGTCAATAAGGATGTCATCTTCACCCAGGGGCCTGCAAATGATAAATATCATAGCACTACCAATATTTCACTCATGCAATCGACATTCTCGTTTACATGTAGAAATGTTACCCACAATCCCATGGGGCTGCAGGGCACAAGCTGTGTCTGCAGTATGGCCTCCTCCGTTCCTTCGGGACCCACCACTTCCACCTGCTCCTCCAGAGGGATGCGGAATGCCAGGGACTGCAGCCACAGGTGAGCACTGCCCAGGTGCAGGGGCTCCAGAGGATCCCAGAACGGATCTCTTTCCCTGGGAAGAGGAGCTCGGTCTGCCCCCTCTCCTCCTCCCACCTGCTGCTGGTACGCCTCTTCCATCAGAAACTTACGGTTGACAAATTTGGCCTTGGACCACATCCACACCTGAGAAGACATTGATTTCCAGGGGATTTTTTTACTTTTATAAGGGCAGCTTTTCTAACCTTTTTGAATGCATCCTTTTCATCTTAAATGTATTAAATAAATGCAATTAGAATAACAAGACACTTTGAGGCTGTCACCAATTGAAATCAGTATCAACAAAATCCAGATGTGGAACAGATGCTTCATCCATTTACACCGCCTGTTTAAAGGCACACTATGTAAATTTTCGCCACTAGAGGTCGCTTATTCAAAACTAAGACGTAGCTTGATGACGCCGTGATTTCGGCTCGAGAGCAGTGGAGCTTTTATTATTCCGCAGACGACCTCTTACGGTCATATATGTGGGGTAACAGTTTAGATACATTTGAGTGTGTGTTGAAAGTTATGTTAATGCTACTCTGTGCGTTCGCTACTATGCGGTTACTATGAGCAGAGATGGGGGACTCGAGTCACATGACTTGACTCGAGTCAGACTCGAGTCGCAAATTTAAGCACTTGAGACTTGCTTGACTAAATTAAGAAAATGACTCGACTTGACTTTGACTTGAGATCCAATGACTCGCGACTTGACTTGACTTGAACTGTATGACTCGAGAATGACTTGATATACATTTTTATATAAATCATCGCAACATCAATTGATGAACAAAATGAAAGCAACGGAACCATTGACGCCAGTCATCAGATTCTGCGCGATTGCGTGACGCTGCACAGCCCAGAAAAAACATACATCGCGGTGAGCGCGCGCTAAATACAATAACATCTCCCAGCATCGTTTCTTTTTGGATATAAACACAAAAATGTACCATATTCATACAAGATGATTTGCTGTACGCATAATAACTGGCAAGGGATATCGGACGACGGCCATCACAACCTCGAACAGTCGAACTTCATTCACCACGTCTAAAAGTAAGCTATGGCTTGTTTAACCTGTTTGTTATAGTTAATTTGACCATCGTTAAAGAGAGGTTAAAGAGAGAGAATATTGGTCAAAACAGCATCTCTTTATACACAATTATGTTTTCAAATGTAGCTTAATGTGTTGTCAATATTCAAATGATAATGGCATATGTTTTGTATAACATTTGCCACATTTCTTTCAAATCATGCTTTAAAGCCAAATATGTCGTTCTTTCCAATGACGAAAAACAACATAGAAAACTGTTAATGTTTTGTGTGTTTTATGTTTCTCTTAAAGCAGGGTTAGATGTTATCAGATGTTATCAGGGGGTTGGGGGCAAAGTGCCAGCAAAATTAATATGCACCCAAAATTCAAACCACTCAGCTGTATGTGGTAATGCATATTTAAAAAAAAAATTGCAAATAAAACCATAGTCCACAACTTCTGTAGTTTTAACTTATTTTAATATATAAATTAAGTGAAATCATCAAACGTTTGTATGACTTGCCAGTGACTTGAGACCCAAGCTACGACTTGACTTGCTTGACATAAAGCAGTGACTTGACTTGACTTGCTTTTCGCAAAATTGACTTGGACTTGCTTGAGACTTGAAGGTTAAGACTTGAGAGACTTGCTTGTGACTTGCAAATGTGTGACTTACTCCCACCTCTGACTATGAGACACTTGTTACACACTGCAGTAAGCTGGATCGATATAAGGTATAGCAAAACATCACAGTAAATCAAGAACTTGAGATTTAAACGTCTAATAAGACATAATATATTAAAGCGTCTTTTGTGTTTCCATGGTTTCTACAGAATAAAACCAGAAAACGAGGGTAACGCGGGTATGATGTCATTGATAGGCAACGTTAAAACTGCTTATTTCTCTGGATTTGAACATTCTTAGAAACATTTGGGATAATGTAGGTGCACAACTCAACAAAATATATAACATTGTCTAGTGGTTTTTGGATATTTTAATCAAAAAATCTTACATATAGTGCCTTTAATGCAGCTTAGAGATGCCATAAATGCATTTACACTGCAGTAACAATTTCATAAATAACATTATGAGATTAATGTTTTAAATATGGGGGTGGTGGTAGCGCAGTGGATAAGACACATGCCGTACAGTAGTATTATAAGTGAACTTAAGGGCAATAAATAAAAGTTTAATAAAAAAAGAAAAGTTTAAGTGCAAAATTGATATCGGGTGAGACATGGAAAGTTTTTGTTCATGTTGTGAGACAATATAACATCAATGCCCTTGTGATTCTGCTCTTCATCTGATTCTGTAATCGCATTAGTCTCTTATTCAATTACACCAGTCCATGTTTTCAAAAACATCTAATTCCATCTAGGAAAATCACATCACCTGACATCTGCGTCAAACACTTGTTGGCAGTAAGATAGTTCTGTAAACTGAGAAAGAGACACTATTTCCAGCTATTTTGATGCCCACTACTTTTAAGTGTTGTGCATTTCCAAAAATCAAAGGAGCTTCTTATCCGTAATTGATTTAAATTCCCACAGAATCATAATTCTCACCTGTTTGCTCTCTACAGATGTCACTCGCACCGCAATGTCCTTCTCCAGGTCATGACCCTTAGAGTCTGTCATTGCCAGATTCTTGATTTCCAATTTGAATTCAACTCCCTGAAAAGATCAAGATTTAAAGGTGCACTGCATTATTTTTACCTTTGGCTACAGTGTGACAGCCTTATAGAGGCTTGTACATATACTGTGGATACAACATCACAAAAATGTTTTCAGTTCACTCCACCATTGTAAAAAATAACCAAGTTAGGTATCAGGAACCAGAATGATAAAGTAAGTAGCATTTGACTGGCACAAATCGATTTTTCAAAAGGACTTGTTTTTTTGTTATGGTTTAAACTTCACTGTAGTGAATCTTTGAACTCCATTTCATACTAAGAGGCATTTTCCAGCTACTATTTGTCAAAAATGAATGGATATACTTGATTGCAAGTTCAGTAACTGTACTCACCTTCTTTAACTCTTTACTCATTTGATTAGCTTCTGTCACCATGGGCATCAGCTTTATATAGTCATAGAACACAGGCAGTAGACTGGGGTCAGGCTGGTGTGGCCCTGCAAGTGATGTTATTGTTAACTAAAACTAAAACTATTAAAATCATTTTCCTTCATAAAAGAAAAATACAATAATGTTGCCTTGGCATTTAACTGAAATAAGTTGAAGTTTCTAAAATTACTAAAACCAAAATAAAAATAAAAATGATTTATATTTTTTTAAAGCACACAGAATGGCTAAAACATTAATATGAAAATATAAAAACAAAAGCTAATTATTAATTAAGTAAAAAATATATGATGGCAGGCCGTTGAATTTTTAGTAATGCGGCCACGATGAGAAGTGGAGTCTTTCTTACGCATCTCATCCCACGCCTCCATTGCTAATGGCAAATTCCAATGTCATTTTAGAACAATTAATGGGGGCTTGAGCCACTGATAGCGCACTAATGTAGTTATTAATGAGAGAGAGAGAGAGAGAGAGAGAGAGAGAGAGAGAGAGAGAGAGAGTCTGTGAGTCTCTCAACAGTGTTCGGCACCAGCGTCTACTGATAGCGAAAATGTAAGTTTATCTGCTTCAAAAACAGCGCTGTTATTACCTCGATAGTGAGAAATGCCATGTAGCTTTTAAGTTGCTAAACTATTTTACTGATAAATTCATCAAGGCAACGCTGACATTGCGTGGGGAGAGAGAGAGCGGGAGAAAGAGGGTATGTGCTTACAGTACCAAATAAAACTTAATTTTATGGCAAAAAATATGGAAATAATTTGTTGTTTCTATCCTATTGTTTACTATATTTATTTGCTTGTTCGGGATCGTTGTGGGTTTTGGTTCTTTTTCTGTTTTAGTCTGTAAGGACTTTCGAAATAACTGAAATGAAATAACCGTAAAAAATAAATAAGTGATATGGAACTGTAATGCGGTCAAGACCTGCCTGAACTCCTTTAGCCGTGTGTTTCCCTGAAAATACTTAGGACGTTTGTCAACTAATCAGATTCACATCTCGACAGCCCCATAGTATAGTATATAAATAATACTACAATAACACTGGTTGCATCTAAATTAAACCAATCCTAAAGATATCTAATATTAAAAAAAAGACATTTCAGTCGATTTAAATCCAAACCCCACACATACGTTGGCCCTGATCTTCACACAGAGACTGAATGTGGAAGCCCTCGGCCTCTGCCAGCTCCGACTGGAAGTAATCATAGTCATAGCGACTCCAGTCCTCTCCTGAACGCTCCGTTGGGAAGCCAATGAACAGGTAAGTGCTGTTCGAACCCAGGACAAGTCGATCCTTCATCAGTACAGAACAAAGGTAGGTTAACGATAAGCCAAAACTCAACTTGGTAATTCACACAGATCACCATTCCGATTCATATTTGAAAAAATTTCTTTACGATTAAAGTACATATAGAAAATAATACAGATACAGATTATTAAACACACCAAATGCTGCAGCTCTATCCTTTTAGATACCGGCACTCCATTCACAATGACCTTTGACCCGGACACAGGAGTAATTGAAACTCTCCTTTGCTGGTTTGAGAACACAGCATGTTTCTCCTGAATGCTGAAATCAGGAAATCCAAAAAAATAAATAAATGTTTCATATACATCGTTAATGTTTATTATGGGGTGCATTTCATATTGGGACGCAATCTATTCATCTTTTCCATGCTTGACTTACCCTAGACCCCTAATAGAGATCACTCTGGGCGAGTTGTCTGCCAGACCAATATCCCATTCACCTTCTCATAGAAAGATATAAATTACATATTGCATTTAGTTAATATATGGATATGATATAACTGGTCTGAGGTCACTTTTGTAAGACAAACTCACCTTCCTGTATGAATAGCTTCACCACACCAGAAAGCTGGGCATCCTCATTGATGTTCATTATGTACGGATGCATCTGCATCATCCTTCGTTCCTAAAACGGAAAGAGATTTTTGAGAGATTGGCGTTTAAATGAGGGAAAGGATTTGTGATTGCTAGGGGAGAATTGTCCATAACGGTGTTGTTATTTCTAACTAAAACTATTCAAATTTGTTGTTATAAGTTAAAATAAAATATAGATATTAGTTCCTTAATGATTAAGCATTTTCGAATGAATTGGGTGAGTCAATAATTCAATGACCCAATCATAAAGACAGTCACTTGCTTCGTTCCTAAATTAATTTAGAAAATGAATGGGAAAAAATGCCGTTTTGAATGAATCAGTTTAATGAAGGAATCAATGATGCACTTGTTAAGACAGTGACTTGCCGCCACCAAAGGCTGGTTTTAGTTTCTAGTTTTTATTTCAAGTATAATTAATTTTTCTCCACTATTTCATGTTTCTATAGTCAGTATATTTTATATTTAAAACATTAATATTATAACGTTATATATTAAATTGCAGTGTAAATGCATTCATGGCATCTCTGAGCTGCTTTAAACAGTCTGTGTAAATACATCTAAATGCCACTTCTGAATATAAGAATATAAAATGTCAAAAACGTATACGAAAATTAGAAATTTCTAAACCTGAAATAAATGTAAATGAAAGTGAAATAGAAACTAAATAGAAATAGAAAAATTACAAAAGCACATAACAAAATAACTACAACTTGAACTAAAATTAAAATACAAGCCATTTCAAACTAATAAATTCAAAAATTCTGTAAATAATACAAAAAATAAGTCACTTTGGATAAAAGAATCTAATGGCTCATTATTTACTCATTCCAGTAGGCTCACTACTGCATATCTGTCAGGAATCGTGTCTTGTGTTCCCCTTGTCTTGTGTGGACTTTTATGTTATTTCCTGTTTTGCGCCATGTTTGTAGTCCTTTGTAGTTTTTCATGTTGATTAGTCTCCCCAGGTGTATCTTGTTTTCTCATTACCTTGTTAAGCTTGTTTGCCCCTGTGTGTATTTATACTGCTTGTGTTTCACTTGTTACTTTGTCAGTTGTTGTACATGTAATGGTTGCTTCTGGTTCTGTTATCCTCGTGGTTCTGTTCCTTTCTTCCTTGAGTTCTTTATCTGTTTAATGTGTTACTTTATTAAAAACCCTGCATTTAGATCCTCGCCTTCGCCTGGTTTCTCCGGCTCATTACAATATCAACTGATGTACTGCATTTAAGTGATGCTTATATTGTACCTAAAACATTTTTGGAGAGTATGAATGAAATACATATCTATAGGTCATACATACAAACATATCAACATCTCAGTGTTGAATTAATTAGCCCCTGACAAAAGAATATAAGTTTGTATAAATATTTAGTTTAAACTGAATTCTCTGAGATCATGTACCATTACTGGTTTAAGAGGCCAACTTTAGACATAAATTAATATTTATTGTGTATTTTCTATGGAGGAAGTGATTTTGGAGGACACTTACATTTATGAATGTTGCATAATGCATTCAAAGTGATAGTGAACTCAGTATATATGTTCCCAGGCATTTCTGTGAGAAACTCGTAAGTGTTTTAAATCCTAAGTCACACCATGTAAAAGAGCATCTTTGTGTACCTGTGTTATAGTTGCATACTGAGTCTCCCAGTCTTTTAAGGCCTCTTGAAGATGCTGTTCCCACAATGTCTGAATGGCTCGAATCTGCAGTTCATTATGAGTCAACAATCGCCGCAGCTCCTCTACAACAGACAACACTTTTAATTAGATGTAATGTACTCGCATTTAAAATGTCCCTTGTATTTCTACCACCTTACATACTCGTCTCATCATCAGCTTTACGGCCCTCTTGGCCCAGTCGGCTTAGTCTCATAAGTAGTTTTGCATTTTCTGCCTTGAGTTCCTTCACTAGTCGTTCTGTGGGACTCTCATTCACCACGGCTTTATTCTGGATCCGCTTGGCCCTGAAAAGAAGGACATTCGATAATGTGTATGTTGGAATATATTACGTATATTAGGCTGACGCAAAACTAAATACAGTAATGACTAAATGTATGTAACTTTTTATTCAAGAACCCACCTCTCTGCATATCGAAGAGTAGAAAGAGACTCTTCATAGCAAATATCTGCAGGACTTAAGGTTGCAATCTGTGAATGAGGATCAATGCAAATACTTTAATTCTAAAACATCACAACGACATTGTTCTAGTTAAGTTTGCCTCAGCCATTAAATTGAGAAAACTATGGGCAAAGTTACTTACCATGACGGTTCGACTGTTACCACCAAGAGCAGACTGCAGTAATTTGGTGAGGACAGAGTCTCTATAAGGAATGTGAACTACTTTCTTCCCAAGAGCCGTGTCTGCTAGAGCACTTTATAGACAGATAAATGCAGTTAACTTTAACAATTAACACAAATCAAACGACAGTGGCCCCAAAATGTATTTGGACACAGGCCACACTTAAAAGTTATTAGCAAAATTAACCCCGACCCCACTTATTATACGGCTAATCACTAAATAAATAAATAAATAAATATGTGGGCATGATATATTGACTTAAATTTTTATTATTTTATAGTCTTACAGTATATAATTAGCTTCAGCTAAGTAAAATATAGTCCATTATAATGTATAAAACAAATGACCTAGCAACAAGATGAACACTGCAACAATATTACAGTAATATTAGTAATAAAGTCCTAATGGTCATTTTCACCACAATCGATATCAGAGATATAAGAATGCATACAGTCAAACCAGAATTTATTCAGACACCTTCAACATTTCTCACATTATCACAGTTTATTCGCTATAGTTTAGAAAATGGTAATAAAACATGACAATAACTGTTAGACTGTCTCACAAATTAATTAGGTTGAATATCTGTCAGCTGTTAAATTTAAGTACACAATTAGATAATAGCAATTTAGGTCAACCAATAACCAAGCAATGCTTAATTTTGTTCAGTCTTTGTTGTAAAAAGGTTGCATTAGCAATTAAAGAAGAAAACACTTAAGCAAAACATGGTCAGTTCAAAGTGTCTGAATAAATTTTGGTCCCAAATTTTTATACATTTTACTGGTAGTCCACTATATGAAGACTTTTTTTGGGTATAATATGTCACAGTTTACTTTATTTTGCTATCCTCACTTAAATTAACTATATGTCCTGCACACACTAGTAAAAAAAAATAAAAAAATAAAATAAATCTGGTCTCTGAATAATTTTTGGTTTAACTGTATATACGCTCATCGCCCACTTTATTAGGTACACCTTGCTAGTACCGGGTAGGATCCCCTTTTACCTTCAGAACTGCCTTAATTCGTCATGGCATAGATTCTGGAAACATTTCTCAGAGATTTTGGTCCATATTGAAATGATAGCATCCGTGATGTGAATCTCCCTTTCCACCACATCCCAAAGGAGCTCTATTGGATTGAGATCTGGGGCCTCATGTATCAATCTTGCGTACGCACAAAAACTTTGCGTACGCCAGCTTTCACGCTCACGGTCGTATGTACTAACAGTGAAATTAACGCGAAAATGTGCGTTCCTCCACGCCAATTTCATGTCTGGCGTACGTACATTTCTCATTGTTTTTGTCCGTTGGCGACTCTTACAGGCTATGAAGTGAAGTTGCAAACATTACACAACGAATTGTTCTACAAGTCTATCGCACCACCACCTGTGGGAAGCATTGCTATTCATTTGCAGTTTATAAAAATAATTGACATATATTGTCACACGAGCATTATGGGAATATTCTATCAATTATGCAATTAAGTAAGAACATATAAAAGCATATGCAAACTGATACAACCCTTAGTCTATGGCAATGACAGCTTTGGTTTAATGTCCACCTTTATCAGACCATTTCTTTTTAAGGTCATTTAGGGTAGACGGTGTACAGTTGAGACATGTGTACAGTTGAGACACCTTAAATAACTTGCGTTCGCAGCAAGCACAAGTTGTGATTTTTGCTGTGCGTGCGTATTAGTGTCCTCTTTGATCGTGGGAAATTTGAACAACGGACGCATCTCCGATCCGAAGATATCGGGGAAAGTTTTTTTTTTCTAAGATATGACGTTCACTTCACCATGCACTCTCCACAATGAATAGCTTAATATCCCTATATGACTGTTAAACATAACTGGTATCACCACAAACGTTATTCTGTGCCCTAAAAACTGACATATTTCATGGTACTGTGTCATGCAAGGTAATTGCAAAATCTAGAGAAATGTGCGAGGTTGCCAGCGGGGGATAGTTGAGACACATATCTACTGTACCCCCGATAGAGTTATATTAGGAAACACACTGTTTAGTTGTTCAGTGTTATGATAACAGGTTAAACGTCGTAATTAGCCAGCATAGGACGCAAATGAAAATAAAATTAGATATTTGTGATATTTAAACTGTGTATTATTAATAAATATTGTTAAATATCTTGTTCCTGCTTTACACATTTTAACCAGTGCTAATTTAAATAAAATGAATGAATATAAATAAACAAAAATGTTGCCCAATTGTTATTTTCTTTATTTGTCTTTATTTTTTATATTTACAATGAATGGTTAGTTACCTTTACATCATTAAAAATGGGTGTCTCAACTGTACCATGCACTGTCTCAACTGTACCACATATTGGTACAGTTGAGACAAAGTTGAGACAAAAAGCACCTTATTTTTATGATCTAATTGTGGAAAATATAAACTACTTGTGGGTATTATTGATTGATAATATCTTAGTCTACAAGCTAATGAAATGTCATGTGGAAATTCACTTCTTTTCAGTGTCTATTTTTGTGTGGAAAATCAAAACGCAAAAAGTGTCTCAACTGTACTCAGTCTACTCTACAGTGCGACTTTCAGATCCCACCGGCATCAGCCAAACTCTCCCACTCATATTTTTTCCTTTTGTTATTAATTCCGGAGGACAAAGTTCCAAATAAAAAAAACATTTTTTTTTCGTTTCTACCTCCGATAGTAGCACCTCCAATTCACTTTCTGTAAAGTTTCGTTTCTTGCCGCCATTTTCTTACTGTTTTCTTTTGCCAAAGTGGACTCATTACCATATTTAAATTAATTTAATAAGGGAGGAGACTGGGTGGGGCGTTGTGCTCGTGCATGTGCGCTCAATTTTACATTAACTAGGATGTACAAAGAGAATATGCGTGGGATCCTTCGTACGCAGAGATTCATACATCTGTTTTTTTTTGTGCGTACGCACATTTACAGCTTTGTCCGTACGCAATGTTTTAGTATGAATTTAACGCAAGTCTTTGTACATGAGGCCCCTGGTGACTGTTGAGGCCATTTGAGTTTAGTGAACTCATTGTCATGTTCAAGAAACCAGTTTGAGATGATTTGAGCTTTGTGACCTGTTGCGTTATCCTGCTTTAAGTAGCCATTAAAAAAGATGGGTACACTGTGGTCATAAAGGGATGGACATGGTCAGCAACAGTACTCAGGTAGGCTGTGGCATTTAAACAATGCTCATTTGGGACTAAGGGGCCCAAAGTGTGCCAAGAAAACTTCCCTGACACCATAACACCACCATCAGCAGCCTGTGAATCGTTGATACAAGTTAAGATGGATCCAAGCTTTCATGTTGTTTACACCAAATTCGGACCCTACCATCTGAATGATGCAGCAGAAATAGAGACTCATCAGACCAGGCAACGTTTTCCCAATCTTCTATTGTTTAATTTTGGTGAGCCCGTACAGTTGTAGCCTCAGTTTCCTGATCTTAGCTGACAGGAGTGGCACCGGTGTGATCTTCTGCTGCTGTAGCTCGTCTGCTTCAAGGTTGGACGTGTTGTGTGTTCAGAGATTCTCTTCTGCAGACCTCGGTTATTTGAGTTACTGTTGCCTTTCTATCAGCTCGAACCAGTCTGGCCATTCTCCTCTGACATCTGTCATCAACAAGGCATTTTCACCCACAGAACTGCTGCTCAATGGTTATTTCCTCTTTTTCAGGCCATTCTCTGTAAACCCTAGAGATGGTTGCGCATGAAAGTCCCAGTATATCAGCAGTTTCTGAAATACTCAGACCAAGCCCATCTGGCACCAACAACCATGCCACATTCAAAGTCACTTAAATCACCTTCCTTCCCCATTCGGATGCTCAGTTTGAACGTCAGCAGATTGCCTTGACGGTGGGTGCTTCTCAATACTCAAAATGATGCTTCCTCATGATGCTCCTACGTCCTCCAGCCCGTGACCCGCAAACTGATTGTACTCAGCCATTTTGAAGGACATCTCAATTTTCTAGTTGCACCGAGAGGATGCAAGGAACAAGGAGTGAGTAAGGAAACCAGGATGCACAAATAAGAAATGAGAAGCACCTTGTGTCTACTTGCCTAATGGTATTGAGTTGCTGTCATGTGATTGGTTGATTCGATATTTGCGCTAACGAGCAGTTCAAAAGGTGTACCTAACAAAGTGGCCAGTGAGTGTATACACACACTTTAAGTTCTATAGTATGTATCTGCTGACCTGATGACATTTCCAAGTGTAGTTAAACTGAGATTGATCGCAGTGCCCTCTTTAAGCCTGTCGGCCTCTGACCCTGATGACCTTTGTCTCTCACTACCAGCCAAGTCCACTAGGTAAATGTTGGACTGTTTGGTGATGCACTCCTTTGAGAAGATCTACAAGCACAGTGAGCATACAAGTAAAGAATCTGTGAGAAAAAAAAACACTGCAGATCATCTAGAATATGAGGCCCCGTTTTACACTCATTAAAACGCAGCCTATATATGAATTTTGTCCACAAATGCATTGAAAAGACAGATCGGATCTCTGCCCCATGATTGCAGAAGGTTTTCTGAAAGAAACCCTAGCATTTCACTTATAATCAATTAATTAATTTTAGTTCAGCAGGAGCTCACATACTGAGCAGTGTTGTTTTAGTATCTTTGAGATACTATTATAGTTTTTTTTTTATATATATATATATTGAATTCGTTTTTAGTTTTGTATTTTCCATTTTATTTTTTTATATTTTTTTTAAAAGTAATTTTGATAGGTGTTTTGTCATTTTTATTAGTTACTATTTTTTGTAAATGTCTATATGGTTTTTATTAATTATTATTTCAGTTTTAGTTATTTAAGTACATAAAGTCAAACTAAATGAAAATTTTTGCTTTGGCAACTAGATTTGATCTAGATTCTATTTGATTTTAGTTCACTTTTAATTCAAGTAAAAACATTTTTTAATGGTTTTAGATAACCAATAGCCTATACCTTTGCAACCTATACCTAAATAAACAGTTGAGTAATCGACACTTCACGGTTAGTTAATTGCAGTTATATTTTACTTAATCATTTAACAACATTTTAAATAATTTGCGGGGAAAACAGATCCGATCTGTTACATGGATACAGAAGCTACTTAACATAGACGAATGTAAACATGCTATGTTCTGATTGGGTGAACGCATGTTAATGCCAAGTGTAAACAATGCTAGTCAGTGTGCAGAACGGACACCTGTTTGAGCTGGACGATGATGAGCATGTGCGAGCGACTGCTGTTGGCGTTCATGTGTGTGGCTGCAGTGGTGCGCGTGCGTGTTCCCTGCTCCATCAGCTGCTCCACCTGTACTGCACTGTCGCAGGGCACCCGCTTTAGCCCCTCCACGTAGAAACCCCTCTGTTGGTCCTCTCTCACCCGCAGACCACCCGCAGATCGGCTGATCTTCGATAGCAGGTCTACAACCTGAGCAAAGTGTGAAGTGCCACTCAAGTCATGTAAAACATCACTTTAAACATCAGCAAGTCATCATTTAGCAGACGGTTTCATCAAACATACACTTACTACAAATAAATTGGGGACTGGACCACAGTTAGAACTGTTAAACATGAATTAATGTTTCAGATAAGGGTGAATTCTTACCTGTTCATTGTAGATTTCCAACATGCTGAAAAATACCTGTAGTTGATAAAAAAATGAAATATTTTTAAGGTAAAAAGTAATGGTATTTTTGTATGTATTACATTTTTTAGGGGGATCTATTGTAATTGTTAGTGTTCTTCTTCTGCTGAAGTCTATGGCAGCCCATAGAACCATATGGTAAACATTTGTCACACAGATAGAGGACAATCTGAACATTAACATAGCAATTTTGGAGTCTCTAACTCAATCTCTCCAGCACCGCCAACTGTCCAAATTTGCACTAACATTTATGCCCTATGATGTCACCCTATGATGTAATTTTCTGCCACAAAAAAAACTTTCCGCCATTTTGAATATTTCTGAAAAAACTACTTTTCCTAACTTATCCTAGACGGTTTATCCGACTTTCATGAAAATCAAACCAGATCATCTTCAGAACATGCCGACAAAAAACATGGAATTCAAGTTGATTAGTCAAACTGTTCTAAAATAACTTGCGAACAAAATTCTACAAAAAGCATGCCAAAGTGAAGAGGCTATTTCTCCGAAACGCTTAACAGTACTCAGACCAAACTTTGCTTGTGTTATGACAACCATGACCTGAGAGTACCTGCACAGTTTTGGTACAGTGCCACCTAGTGGTAAGGAGATAAAAAAAAATGGCTGATATTTGCTTATTACTTCTGAACAGTTTGGCCAAGATTCGGTGCAGCATACAGTCGAACAATACCCAGTTTTCCCATGTCAGCCATTTTGATTTTTTTCCTAAAAAGCTACACTATATTGCCAAAAGTATTGGGACACCCCTCCAAATCATTGAATTCAGGTGTTCCACTGCTTCTACAAACATTTGTGAAAGCTCAGTGATTTCAAGCGTGGTACAGTGATAGGTTGCCACTTGTGCAATAAGTCCATTCGTGAAATTTCCTCACTACTAAATATTCCACGGTCAACTGTTAGTGGTATTATAACAAAGTGAAAGCAATTGGGCACAATTACAACTCAGCCACGAAGTGATAGGCCACGTAAAATCACAGAGCGGGGTCAGCGCATGAGATGTGATGTCATTAAGAATGAGATGTCATAAGAATGAGATGTCATTAAAGGTTATGTGCATGTTGTAAGAATTGATAAATTAGGAAATGCCGGACAGTCTGTTTGGGGGTGACCAGACCCTGAGAGGACAAAAGGACCTTTCTGGAGATTACCATTTGAACTGGCTCTCGTGCACCATCGAGACGAAGGTCTCACCTCCGAATCATCTTCATCTACATCTCTTTCCCTCTCCCCTCACCCCCTCTCTCTCATGCTCAGATGATCACCTGAATTCACCCAAGAAAATGTATAGTTTAATGTGAATGATTATCACGGAGTATTTTTCATGTTTGGTATCATTTAAAATGTCACAGTGCGACTGGTACAAATATCTCATTTTCAATAAGTAAAACAAAAGGTAATAAGGTTTTTAAGAGTTTAAAGATTACTGACATACAAGGAAGGTGGTCTCTCAAGACAAATGGTCACACACTCCCAAAAGGTGCGACCTCTGAATGCAAATATCTTTTGTTAGTACATGTTTCCATGTGAAAGGTTTGTCTATATAATGAAATGCAGCAGGGAGTTCGACGCCTTTTCTGTACTTCAGATTGGTCTGTGAGGCTGAGAGAGAGATCTCTTAGCCTCACGTATTTCTTAATGTTGGGTTGCATCTCTTTTCTTTATTCCAGAGAATTTATGTTTTGTATCGATTATCTTTTAATTGATTATGAAATTGGCATGATGCATTTACCTGACATAATAAATTGTTACATTTGATTATTCTAATTGACTTTGACATTATTTTCATTGAAGAGTTAAACGGAATAGTCAAACATTCGCTCATAATTAATGATCCACAGATATCATTAAAACCTTTTCATTTACGGAGTCAGATGAAATAACGAGAGAATACATATTCAAATGTATTGCATTTAATCAAAAAATACTTTGCCTCGAGAAAAGGACAGTAACACGTTAAGACCTTCCGCGCTGGTCGGACGCCTGCTTTGGGCCGATCGAGCGCGAGCTTACAATGTAAAGGCAGATGTCCCAAAACTTTTGGCAATATAGTGCATATTTTATGAACGCATTGGCGTATTGTTACGAAATGTGTTATGTGTCTTCGGCACAATGCCCTGAATGTACTCAAAAAGTTTCGGGGCTGCACCACGTTGTGGTCAAAAATTATAATCAAATTTTTAAAAATGCTAAAAGATTTTCATTCATTTTAGCCTATTGTCATGAGTGTGATCTTGATATATCCATGGGATCATGCAGAGAATATCGATATCAATTATGTCATAAATGGCTGAACTTCCTGTCCGCCCTTTTGAATTTTTTTTTTTTAAATCCACCTTTTCAAACTACTCCAAGACCAACTTCCATTGAAGTTGAAACTTTGAATTCACCAAATTCGACTGGCAAAAAGTTATAGATTTCATGTCGATAGACAAACCGTTTTTTTTTTCCGTGTCAATGAATTTGATGGCATAATGCCAAACTGCATCTGAGGGTGCTTTCACATCTGTAGTTCAGTTCATTCGGTCCGGACCAAGGGCAAAACATTATACAGAGTAGCATTTTTCAGCCATTTTGGTTCCTTTACACACCACACTGATTGCTCTGGTCCGAATTAGTTGACGAGTTGGTGAAACAAACCAAAATGCAGTCAATTTATGTAATTTATCCTTCTAGTTACATTTGTCTTCATCATGTTTTTGAAATTAATTCTAAATTGCATCAAACCATATAGAAACTGAGACCAAACTTTTACAAAGCATTGCATTATTTAGCATGACTCAAAATGAATCACCTTGAATATGACTGACAAACCTGACACTGCCTGCTGTCTTGTGTGCTCCTGATAGACTGAAATAGTCTCTCGCAGAGGGTGGGTATGAGGCCTTTGTTAGAACCATAACCGACCATGGAGTAACTCTTCCCAGAGCCAGTCTGCCCATATGCCAGTAATGTGGCATTGTAGCCCTGAAGTGCATTATCCAGAATGCCTTGCCCCAAATCCAGAAACACACTTGTCTGTAAATGACCACAGGGGATTGAATCAAATAGAAACTTTGTTAGTTCAGCTGTTTCCAGTTAAGCACACATTTCATCATTGTAAACATTCCCAAAGATCCATCCTCTTTTGCAAGGTGAGATAACATCTATGAAAGCTGATGTTACCTGGTCTGCATAGCGCCCACCTGCCTCCTCAGGTACAAACAGACCATCTTTGTTTCTAATGAAGCCGCTATGGGACCAGTAAGTGTAGTCGAAAGTGAAGGTGCGGCTGTTCTGCGGGTTACGAGGGTCCTGAATACTGATGTTGTTCGAGGTCATTGAGATCACACAGCGACTGCCTGCATCCCGCTCTCTCTGTATAACCAAGAAAAAGCTTCAATTTTGAAAGGCTTCAGAGTCTCAAAGCTGTTCTTGCATGTCAATATCGTCAGCCTGTTAAATTGGACAACCAAATTAACCTTAAAATGCATTCATGCACACCTTACTATATACCTTTGCAGTATTTGAGATGAACTGGCTGTACTAACCTTATTGAAAGGCCTGACTCTGACTGCTACTTTCACACAGTCCTTGCTGGCCATTTCGGTTCCCCTCACCCTCATGCTCACGTGGATACTTCGGACACAGAAAACACAGAATGAGTGTCAGAGCAACAGGATGAAACCTGAGCACTTTGTTACGCTCACTTTCTACCAGGGCCCAGCGAGATGAATAATACAGTACCCTTAGTTTCTGTAAAGATCACTTCCACACAGTCTCCATGCTTTAAACATGGAAGTAAACCTTAGGATGAAGGGCTCTTTAGCCATGCCTCATTTAGGACACTCTAGCTACTTAGATGAACAGTTTCTTGGCCTTGTATTCAACAGCTGTTTGTATAATTGCTGGTTATAAGTGGTGATTGCTAACTATTTCTTGAATTACTTATACTTAGGGTTGACTTGGGCCAGGAAAGAGCAACCCAAAACACACTAAAATGACTTGTATAACCTCAGTAACCTCATTGCAATGCCCTGTCAACTACAATCAACATTCTACTAACAGTGCCATTATAAAACCACTATACATAGTATATTGCATCTTGGTTACTAGTCATTTTAAGGTCTTTTACTAATGCAGGAAAACAGTAAAATGGTTGAATCAGTACCTCTGAAGAACTACAATACATCAAGATTGTAAATTCTTGTTCTGTATTTGAAAGCAAACAGGCATTACAAATAAGTTCACAATGTTGTTCAAAATAAAATGCATGTATTTGAAGGAAAATAAATGTACATTATTGTCTGCAATGAACAAACTATGTTCACCTGTTAAAGACCTCAAGATAGAGGAGACCATGTGCCAAGCATCAAAGCAAGAAGTCCACCCATGTAATATGGATGATTTTATAACACTTTCAACCAATGTAAATTATTCATCTTTATGAATTATCACCCAAGTGGTACAACCATAAATCTTATAATTGTTTGCTATAACTTTACATGTTCCACAATCTTTCCTGTAAACAAAACAAGCAACAAAATTCACAAGTATCAAATTTTATTTATAACATACCTAAAAGGCTATTTACATTTGCATCAATTAGTAGAAACATTTAAAAACTAAACCATCTCTCTTTTGGTGCTCAAGTCCCTCAGTGCCCCTTACTGTAAACGGCATAATTTATCATACAAAATTATTTATCCGAAATTAGATTATTTATTCCAAACATTATCCATTGATTGAAAAACAGCAGGTTGCAGAGCTCTTAAGAAACAAGGAGAGCATAAAACAAAAATGCACATGTAGTGCATTGGGAAATGAGTCCAGTCAAAGAGTCCACAATCAAAGCTTCTTCCTCCTTGTTACAGGTTTAGGAAATATGGCATCCATCATGCGTTTGCGGCGTAGGTTCATCCTCAGCGAAGGGGTTTCTTTCTCTTCGGTTCTAGCTATCGATTCGGCGGGACTAGCGAGGGGAGAAAGAAAACTGATCTCAACCGGAGGCGGAGGTTCTGGGGCAGCTTTTGCTCTGTTAAAAGAAAACTGGAATTAATAAGGGTATGATAATCTAAGACCAGTTAGAACATTCACATGAACTTTAAAAGTTCAGTCTTCATAATTTGTCTTTTTAAACGGTCATGTAAACTCTGAAATTGCAATAGTTCGATATTAGAAAAGTTGGACTAACAGATTTGGATAATGTGATTGTAGCTCATATTTACCAAGTGAATCGGACTACAATTGCACAACAAACAAACAAGGTAGTCTGTATCAATCATCCAACTGCACATCTTATAGTTGATCTCATTTATACTCGGACAGGGAGATTAAGATTGTAGCTTGACTATAGAAAAACCTGTCTTGATCATACTGTGCATGTAAACATCCTTTTTATATCACAATAGCAATAGGACTACATGCAACATGGACAATTCACCTGGTTGTCCTCTTCTTTCTGGGCTTGACAACCTCAGTTTCAACTGCAACATAATCTACAGGGCCATTGTCCTACAACAAAAGACATTTTGAATTTTAAAGTGTGATCCAGCAAATATTAAACAATTGGTTTGGTACTTAGGATGCTGCATACCTCTTTGGATTGAGAATCAGTTTCATCTCCTGAGGCCTTTGTTTGAGGTACAGGAGACAACATTTCTGGAACTTCAACTTCACTTCGTACAGGTCCTTTTCTCCTTGCTATAAAGAAAGGATTTCAGATACATTTAATTGAAGGCACATTAAAGTGTTGTAACTTACTGCAAAGAGAGGCATTACAATATTGCTTACCTCTTGTTCTTTTCAGGTCAGCTATTGGAGTAACTGAATTGCCAACAATTATAGAGTTTTGTTCAGACACTCTGCTCACTCGTGTACGTCTAGCACTTTCAAGTGACTTGCTTGCATGTTCCTGCATTTCGTCAGACACCACCAATTTAGATTCTTCAATGTCTGCATTTTGAGTTTCATTAAGTGCTGCAGATCTAGTGGTTTTTCTCTTGGCATGTATAATTTCAGTTACAACTGGAACACTCTCTTCGCTGGCTTCCTCATTTTTGAGTCGCTCTACAAGAGCATCAGCCTGAAGAGTTTGGGTTTCTACTTCCAAGGGAATCAAATCTGGCATTTCTTTGCCAAGGTCCCCTCCTTGATTCCAGTGCCGGCTTCTCGTAAGGCGCCTAGAAACACTCTGAAGTTGTGCATCATCAATAACAAAGGTTGCATTGTTTGCTTTCTCTGCAGTGCTGGCCACGGTCTTCCTCCTGCTTCTTGGAGGAGTTTTAAAAGGTTGATTTTTAGTTGTGGCATCTTCTGCAGGATCCTGTTGGAAACTTTCTATTGCTAGACCTCGGGTAGACTTGCGAGTAAACCTACTAGGACTACTTTGTGCTTTGGCAGGCTCTATCATCTCCTCTGGGACTTCTTGATGGGTTTCTGGAACTTCAACTATTGGTGCTTGGAGTTTTCTGGTACTCTGTCTGGCCTGTGTTTCGGAGTCATCACTGGGAACGGGGTCAGTGGATAGGGCCTCATCATCATCAACCACTGTGCTCCTGGTTTTTCGGGATCCTTTCCTAGGTGTAGCTTTCTGTGGGGTCTTTCGTGCTGGACTTGCAGGCTTTGATGCTTTCTCCGGAGGCATGTCTTGGTCATTCTCATTAGCGCGCTGTTCTGCATCTGCTTTTCTTGTGCTTCTTCTGGGTGTAACAGGAACTTGACAGTCTTGTAGCTGCTTGCCACTCCTTGTAACACGTCTTGGTGTAGAAGGTACTTGAGAATCCATTTGTTCTTCTTCAGTAAGATCTTTCTCCACATCAAGATTGGGTACAGGGAATGTTACGGTTTTCCTTGTCCTCCGTGACGGGCTGCGCAGCACCTCCTTAGCGTTCTCCAAAATTTCCTCTGTATCTTTTCCAGATCTTTCGACTTTTGTTCTTGCAGGTGACTTGGGTCTTCCTGGCGACTTTGGCCTTCCTGGTGACTTCGGCCTTGCCAATTGTTTCGTCGTGGAAAGTTCCTCAAGTTCTCCAACCATTAAGGGTGTAGTGTCTATTTGGATAGGTTCAGTTATATTGTCTTTTGCAATGTTTGACACCTCTGTGTCCAATGCAGAAACTTCATTAACCTTCCCTAAAAGCTCTTCTGAAAGCAACACATTCTCTGGCGCAGAAGACTCCAATACTTTCCCATGAAGAGGGGAATGCGATTCTTCCTGAACATCAGCAGGACCCAATTCTGGACTTTCACCATTGGAAAGACCTTTTGTTTCTTGAGAAGTTCCTGCTTGTGGTGTGATTATTTGTTCCACTGTCTGGAGGACCTCACCTGGTTGCTCTTCAATTTCCGTGACACCAGTGACAACAGGTTCAATGTCTGATACCAAGTCTTTTACTTCTTCCAATTTGTTGTCTGGAACTTGAACAGTATGATCCAAGATGAAAACCTCAGAGTTAGCTGTAAGCTGATTATCCACATCCTGGGGCTCTTCTGGCCCATGTAGAGGTAGCAAAACTGCATTGTGGTCCAACTCCGAAGCGTCAGGCAGTTCCTCCACATCTGGATCAAGCATAAGCGTGAAGCCGTCCGAGTCTTCTGGCTGTGTACCATCCGGTGCACTGCTGAGGGTCTCTAAAGTGCCTCCATCTAGAATATGTGTTTGCTGTTCCTCAGCCAGCTCTACAGGCACCAGGAGAGTGGTGGATGCCTTAAGCTCAGTATAACACATAGCATCTTCCTCATCTAGATCTGCAGTGCCAAGGCCAACCATTACCCCTTCACCCTCTGGCATGTCAGTGTCTAGAACCTGCAGAACAAAAAGCCAGAATGGTAGAATGAATCTGTGTACAACACATTTCAACATTAATAGTACGAACACTATCACAGGTATAGTAACCAGGTGCAACATTTTCAGTGCTAATCATAGTTGCTCTACAAACGTGACAAGACATTCTGTAAATTATTCATCTGTAATCATTACAAGCACAAGTTATACTTTCTGCTCAACACGCTAGTTGTGTCTTCTTAATTTAATACATGTTAACTAACCACATAACATGTATTATACCATAGTTGTATATTACTGCCATATGGACATTACTTTGACAATCTCTAGCTGATAACTGAATGTTTCCTAATTATAACATTGAAAAGTATTTTCTGCAAAGCTGCTTTGAAGCATGTATTGTGAAAAGCGCTATACAAATAGGCTCATTTAGCTTGATATGCAAAATGCTAAATGAAACTTGTCACATTTTACCTGGTTAGGACAGTGCATGAGATTTGTTTTAACAACAAAATAAGGCTTCAATGGTGCACTCACTTTTAGTTCTGCCTCAGGTGTGACCAGTGACAGCACTGCATTGGCTTGATCCTGGAGGTACTGCTCATTTGGTGGAAGTTCCTCCATGTAAAAGGCAGGAGAAGGCTGGTGGTTACTCCTGCCATTACCCTTTACCTCTTTTATAATCTCAACCTCACTTCCTGAGTCCTCCACCTTCTCATCTCCAGAGTCCTCTTCATCCTCTGAAGATTCGGCACTGGTAAGCTCATCAGTGTCATTTAAGCTAACTACAGCTATAGGAAAAATTGAGATTACATTTAAATTATTACAATGTTATTTAAAGACATTATCTGTCTAAAATGCTGAATTGACATGTAATTACATCTGGACTCTGAGGTAGCAGATTCTGATGTCTGGGTTTTCAAAACGGCTGCATTCTCTTCAGTGGGCTGAACTTCCTTAATGTCACAAGCTGTTTCACTATAGGGTGTACACAGCACAAACAAAAGTTACGAAAGGCAAAATGGCAAGACATGTGAAACATATGCAATGCAGCACACCAGAAACATGATAGACAAGTACCTTTTGAGAGATTCCTCTGAGACTTTCCTAATACTGGACCGGGTCAAAGATGGAGAATGATCTGGGCCAAATAAATGCTGTTCCACAAAGGCATCCAAATCTACAATATAAATGTTTAGACATTTATTTCCTACCAGTTATTATCTTTCATTACAGAAAACAGGAGTTACAGTACCATTAAAAAAAATGTGGGGTTGGTAAGATTTTTTTATTTGAAAAGTCTCTTATGCTCAACAAGGCTGTATTGTTTAAAAAAAGTAGTAATATTTCAAAATATTATGATTTAAAATATATATTTTCTATTTAAAAACATTTACTCATGTGATAACAAAGCTGAATTTTCAGCAGCCCAATAAACTTATTTTCAATGTTATAAACAGTTGTTTATTTGTGTGTGTAAACTGAGGTTTTTTTTAGGACTCTTTGATGAATGGAAATAAAATAAAATATAGATATTTTTTAACCTTATTTGTTCACTAGTCTGTCACTTTTGATAAATTTAACAAAACAAAAATAGCATTTAATAAAAACTTACTGACCCCAAGCTTTTGAATAGTATTGTGTGTTAAGGAATAAATACTTTTTTTTTTTTTTAACTACCTGAGGTTTCCATAGATTCCTCTACACATTCTTCATTGATCTCAGGTTCACCAGTCATTTGTTCATGGTTCACCAACTCGACCACTGGAATCTCAGACACAGAGGCCTCACAAATCAGTTCTTCTGGTACGGTCTCTGATACCTTGGTGACAGCTGGTTCACTAACAGTATCATTTTCTTCCATGGACTGGTTTACAGGCTCTAAAGTAGGAGGAACACTGAGAGCTTCAACAAAAATCGAGGACGTGTTCAATGACTCTTCAGCATCGGTTGGTTCCTGGATCTCTGGATACTCTAAAATCTCAGTTAAAGAGTCTAAGCTTGGTTCCTGAACTGGAAGAACAAGCTCTGGTTCCATAACCACATCTGGTTTGAGAACCTGAGCCTCTGAAGTTTCCTTAAGCTGCTCCTCAGTTCCTTCCCTCACAAGATCTTTCTCAATATTAACATGCACCTCAAGCAGCTCAATCTCATGGCCTTCCTGTGTGTCTGATGGGCTCTCTCCACTGGACAAGTCTTCCTTGGTATCATTTTCCTGAGCTAAATTGAACTCTTTCTCAGGCAATGCAACAGAGGGTAGGCCTAATTCTGAAGTCGTTTTGTGTTCTACAGGAGGCATATGTTCCTCTGAAGTGTTTGGAAGTCTTATGGTGACCTCCCGATCCATACTGTTGTTCGCTTGATGTTCTTTCAGAGTTGCCATAGGATCCTCAGGAGCATCATGGAACTCAAGAGTGGTATCGGATTGATTGGATATGAGACTTGCTTCTTGCCCCAGACTAGGCCGTTGCAAAAGAGTGGGAAGCACTTGTGTGGACTCCGCTGCAGGGATCTCTTTGACAGAGGAGCCACTCTCAGATTCTACATCAGGATTCTCTTTCTCTTCAGACGAGGGCATGTTCGTCCTCTTTAGATCTGCTACTTCCTCTTCAGCATCTGAATGGTCACTCCAGGCATCACTGATTGTTTTAAGAGGTGGGGAAGATCTCTTAGGTGTATTGAGCTCCCTGTTAATCGCAATCTGTAAAGAATCACAATGATATTACCACTGCAAAAATCTGTTCGATTTTCATTAAGTCTTATTACTATGGCCGTTAAACTTAACATTTGATTTTAGATGTGGGAAAAGCGTTACCCCATTGTTCCAGTGGACAGAGCTCTTGGGAACTTCTGGAGAATCAGCCTCCTCTATGAAGGTAATACGGCTCTCTTTGGGGCGGAGAGGAGGAGTGATTGATCTGCCGGGGGATGCAGAAGGGGTGGCCACAGGAGTGGGACGTAAGCTGCTCCTCAGAATAGACTGTGGAGTGAAGGCTGAGAAAACCGGGCCTGACGCCAAGGCTCGAGCTCTCTAAAATCAAAAAGTTTATGAGTTATGACATTTCTTAAAACACTTTAGGAAGTACATACAGAATGTTGAATCTGAAGACAAACATTTCAGTGAGGTTTTGTGCAATGTTTTAAAACCATAGGGTCTCACCTTAACCACTTGAGGAGTTTGCAGCAAACTGAGCTCAGGAGCATTGCTGACGCTCTTTGGGCCAGCCCACGAGGTAATAGACCTTGTAGGAGTGCAAGGCAAATTTGAGCTCTCTGGAGAATTCTGGGAAGATGGCTGCACAACTAAATCCAGAAGCCTGGTGACAAAGCAAGGGAAATGTTACCATCCACCTTTTTTTGCAATTTGGAAGTAAGCTATTTTCTTTTTCCAATTCATTAGCCGCTATATGCAAACAAGTAAAAAGTACAATAAAAGGTAAAGACACTGGAGACTTTGAACATTTAAGTTACAAATGGCCTTGCTCACTTTAACGTTAAAAATAAGGTGGACAGTGTCTTTTGATATGTAAATGTATCCCAAGAAACAACACAATAAAACCAGTATTTGTCTTTTACCTAGACATTCGTTTGGTTAGCATGTTGATGGGAGTTCCTACAAAAGCCTCGGGTAGATTTGGGGAGGAAGGGTATAGGCTAGGCACTTGCTTCTCTGACTCTTTGGGGCTGAACAGGAAATCCAACAAAACATTCAGTGCAGAACAGGATTTAAAATGAAAACATTTCATAACTTACAAATGGAAAAAATGAAAGCTGGGAAAAACTATTTAGTATAGTACCTTTTGAAAGGAGATGACTCAGGCATGGTGTTTTTGCCAGCCCACACTTCCTCTATCTTTGAGAGGACATTACTGATAAAGGCTGCTCTGGTCATCACATTTTCAGAGGCTGAACGTTTAGCAACAGTTGACAGAGGCTGGGGTCTTTTAACTAGTGGTGAGAGAAGAGAAGAGCATATTTAAGGTCAATTGCTAACAACAACTGTCAAGTTCTTACACTTGCGTCCCAGTGAGGATGACCATCATCGATACCTTCTCTGTGAATCGTAGCAGGGTGTTGATACGGTTTTGCTCGTTCAATGGCTAATTTCCGTTGAACCCGAGGAAGAACCTTCCCATACTGATTGAGAATGGAGTTCCTTGTGTTTGACCTTTCCTTCATTTTAGGATCCCTGTCAGCCTGAATAATAAAAAATATATATATATTATTTGTAAACGAAATATAAATTAATATGATAAAAGTTTCATTAACTGATGAAAATGAAATATGTAGATTATAATATGAAATTGAACATACTGCTAGGTTCAATTTGAGGGTCTGGTTGAGTTGAAGGGCAGGCACATAATTTGCCTGCTGGAGGTAGTGGACCATGAGAAGCTCCCGATTCTGGAAACCTCCGGTGGTTTGAAGGAACCGCTCCAAACACTCCTGCACATTTGAATTAAAGTTTTATAACAAAAGTGCTAATCCTTCTGTTCAAAAGTTTGGGGTTGGTAAGATATTATTTTAAAAAAAAAATGTTTTAAGTCTCTTATGCGTCAAATGCAGTAAAAACAGTAATACTGTAAGATATCATTACAATTTAAAATAACTTCACATTTTAAATTATATTAAAATAGAAATGTATTCCTGTGATGGCAAAGCCGCCATCACTCCAGTCATCAGCCTCAAATGATCCTTCAGACATCATTCTAATATGCTGATTTGGTGCTTAAGAAACATTTCCTATTGTTGAAAACAGTTGCTTAATATTTTTATGAAAATACATTTTGTTCAAGAATCTCTGAGTAGAATGTTTAAAAGAACAGCTTTGATTTAAAAATAGACAAAGTTTGTGTCCTTGCTGAATAAAAGTATTTATTTTGCATTCTAACAGCCATTAAATAATGTGTGTTGTAGAGATTTACACACCTGTTCTACAAGTCCAAGGGGCAGCTTCAGCAGCTCTTTCATAAGTCCCAGCTCCTGACAGGTCTCAAAGAGAAACCTCATCATCTCTTCCATGTTCAGTTTATTACAGTGCTGCCTTAGCAAAGCCCAGGCCTCCACAATACACCTGGCCAGCCAAAAACAAACCAAAAGTAAGAGTCTAGCAAATACAACTAAACTCACCCTAAGCTGACATATTAATTACATGGTAACACTACACTCATACCTGTTATAAAGCAGGACAGAGAGGCAAAGCTTGGCTTGGTTGGTAGTGCACATGGGAGGCTTCATCACATGCAGGTAGCGCAGGGCGATACTGTGCTTCTGCTGGCACATCAAAGCCTGCAGGACACGCTCATGCTGCCAGCTCCACAGAGAGTGACTGGTGGCTGGGTGCAACAGCAGCTCCAGAGAGCTCTGGAGAGATGAAAACCATTCAATACAAATTATTCATGAAGTATCATGTTGCACCTCTGGCATTCACACAAAATACACTAAGAGTAGTGTTTAAACTGATATAGTTCACACCATTTATAATTCAAGCCAAAAATGTAAGTTTCTTTTAAAAATACTAGCAAAAGAGTATAAATGAGAAAGTTCTGTTTTTTTATACCTCATGATCATGATGATCTAGCAACCACAGGCCTTGTACCAGTTTCACTAACCCAATGGGAATAGCAAACGCTGTGGGAAAAGACTCCACTGATGCCCCACTTTTATTGGGAAATGAGTACATCACATCCAGCAGCAAGTAAATAACCTAAGAGCCTGAGTCAAGGAATAATCTTTTAGAACCAGCAGCAAAAAGCACAATATTTATGGCAACTTTGGCAAGCATAGAATGTACTAAAGAAACCACAAAAGGATACAATAGCATGTTTGGCAGATTCTTCAATGTTTTCCAGGAGGTAAATATCCAGCAACGCCTATACCAGGGACATACAAAAAAAAAAAACTGAAAATTCAGCACAGCTGAGCACAATGTTGTTTAAACACATTATCTTCTTAAAGTCTTAACTTACATGAAGTGATGGGGGTGGATAGTGTCCTGTTCCACCCTCATCCCTTTTCCAAAGTTCAGTAAGGCGTTCCCCACACTGACTCACAAGCCCATCAATCAGGAGGCAGTCTGCACACCATTTGTCCCTATGGGAAGAAAATGATTGTTTTATGCCTTATTACACCGATACAATTTGAATTAATGAGTAAGAATGTTTATATTACATTATATGATTACTATTATAAAAAAATAAAAAAAATGGTGCTTCAGAAATTCAGCAACATACTTGGCCAGTCTCCTCAGCTCCTCCCTCTGGCCGACGTAGTAATTCTTTATAATTGAATGACTGTAAAAGGGCCTTGATATCTGCAGCACATCATCATCATCTGTTGACAGAAGAACACAGAGTTCATCATATGCAATGCACAGATTTGTTTAAAATCACAGAGAGTCTAAGCAAAGCTTTGGAGAAGATCATACCAGAACCCTCTGGAAGAAGACCAGTCCGGCAGAACCACAAAACCACTTGAGCATACTGGGAGATCAAGCTAGACACCATGCATTTGTTCATGAGTCCAATTAACCCTGCAGGTAATAAAACAAATAAAAAGAGTCAGTCATTCTAGTGATTTTCAACTTCACATATACCAGTGTGAAGGCATAGTATAATCGGACACCTTTCTGTGTGAGCTCCTGAGCCTCATTTAGCAAACAGTGGAAAATGGTGCTGAGGTTTGCCAGCAAGCGCTGACTGTGCTGTAGCAGCTGCAGTGTCTGGGGATCTGTGAAGTTTGCGAAGCTGTCAAATAGCGGAGCACCTGGATGTATAGAAAGCACACGATCAGAATGCTGTTAAATTTGCAGTACAACCATATTGAGAGAAATGTGTGTAGGAAACTCACATATTTCATCCAGTTCTTCTTTGGTGTGCACAACTTTATTCCAGGCCCACTCCAGGATATAGCGCAGATTGATGGCTGACCCTGGTTGCTCTGCGTGCAGAAATGTGGCAAAGGAAATAGTTTACTATTCAAAAGTTCGGGTCAGTATGTTTTTTTTTAAGAAATAAATACTTCTAATCAGCAAGGATGCACTGTATTGATCAAAAGTGATATTTATAACATCCCAAAATATTTCCATTTCAAATAAATGCTGTTATTTAGAATTCTCCATTCAAAGAATCCTGGAAAAAGTATTTTACAAAAATTTTTTTATAAAAATATAAACGCAGCACAACGATTTAAGCTTAATAATAAAAATATTAAGAAATGTTTGAGCAGAATATCAGCATATTTCTGAAGGATCATGTGACACTGAAGACTGGAGTAATGGCGGCTGAAAATTCTGCTTCGCCCACACAAATTCAATTTTGAAATATATTAACAGTTATTTAATCGTAATAATAATAATTAATCGTAATAATAATAATAATTGCGTTTACAGTATACCGGCAGTGTAACCAGTGATGAAACAAGTTTTGAATAGATTACGAAAGCCTTACTTCTCCCATCCTCACCTTCAGTGGTCCACTGTTTAATACAGCCAGTTATGAGTCCCAATGAGCTTGTCTCCACAGCAGTGCACAAAATGGCATCAAGCTGCTCTTCCTGAATTCAAATCACAAGGCATTCAATTAAAAACGTGCATCACAGCTATAAATAACCATTCTGATACCAGCAGTACTACATGTGGATGAAGTCTATTTAGTCAATCAGACTAGTGTAGTTATTCCTGAAATATGTTTAATAAAGGGTGCGTTACCTGTGAGAGGCTGGAGGGCTGGACATCAGCCAGACGAGAGGACAGGAGGCCAGACATGAGACAGCGCGAGTATCCATTAGAAATGCTGTCACCCAAACTTGGTGCCACCTTCTTTAAATAGCTCAGGGTCTGAGAGTAAACAGTAAGAGTTTAATGCACCAGATTAATAAAGACTCAGCATTGAGTAGTAAACAGTGGGCCAAAATCTAACCTCTTTCTGATAGCCAGAGCAAGTAAAGTGCACAATTCCAGCATTAAGCAAACAACTTCCATCTAGATAAAATAGAAAAAAAGTTAAAGATTATTAAATATTTAATGGAGTTACACAACACATCCATTATATATGCAAAAACTGTATATGAAATAAACATGTCTTGCCAAAGTTGTAGGTGGTGGGATTGAAGAACTGTTCTGGTGGAGGGCAGGTGTAGGGCAGACCCCTGCTTAGACTGCGCTCATGAATCAGGATGTCCAACAGAGAACAGGAAGCTGTAATCTCAATCACAGAGTCAAGAGACCACACTGCCAGATATGGACAGTTCCGTAAAGATTCGCCCGCTCTGGACAGTTAAAGAGAAAAGGAATTCAATCCAAGCTGCATGGGTTTATATGTGGCAATATGCACTTGAGTTGCATGTCCCTTGCAACATATCGGACTGCCTTTACACTTATCTTTTACTCTAAGCATACTCACCTCAATGAATCTGGCATCTGAGCGTGGTACCATCTGTTAATGTCAAAAACACCTACGAAGGTCGACGGTTGGCCTTGTCCATACGATTTAACTTGCCAGCTGAAAACCGACACACTTGTATCAGGAGATGCCACTAAAGAAAGAGAAAAACAAATGTTATCGAAAATTTATGTCAAATCAATCACTCTGCAAAGAATACGGCTTTGGACATGCAAAAGCACCTTCATTCATGCTGTCATCCCGATCAGGGTGATGGCGAAACTTTTCTATGGTCTGACAGCTGATCAAACGGGTATTGGTGGCCTGAGCTCTCAGAGGAAACGCTGTACCGTTCAAGTCCTGACTGTAACGCTCCTCACAATACTCTAGACCCTGAGAGTCAAAACATCACACACAAAATGAATCATTTTTGGCAAAAACATTGTATATGGATATAAAGACAGTGCAACATTCAAATAAATCTATGAAAATGTAGAATCGTACACAACTCTGTACCTCATAAATAATTTTCCCTGAAGCCAAGCACTTTCTCTCCCCAAAGGCCAGTTGTAATAAATGGAGGCTGACCACATCCCCCTCCCTGCAAAGACAAAATATGCCAAAAAATCAGAACAAAGTCAAAACAATCAGATGATGATGTCGATAGAAGCACATGAAACGGCAAACTTACTGATCCTGTGCAGACTGCACTGCCCACAAATAGCAGCAGTTCCGAGGGTCATTTTCTGGCTCCTGGAAGGTAAATGCATAGACAGGCACTCTGCCACCCTCTAGCTGGGAGTGATATCTGGAGAGCAGGAGGACACGTTCAGAAACAAATTCACTGGTGCAGCAATACATTAAAGTCAGGTTGAAACGGTGGTAGTGACATATCTTTTCTTCCCTTTCATTACGTACATCCAAGCGAAACTGATTATCAAAGATAGATTTCATGTAGTGGTCGACCGACACAGATTTTTTGATGGCCGATGCCCAGATCTTACATACAGCGAAAATTACATAAATATGAGTTTGAAATAAAGGATTTGAAGTTTATCAATCATGCATCTCCAGTGAAGCTGAACTCTCCTGTCCGCATCTACAAATGCACACTCAGATGTTACAGCTGGATTCGACCAAGTCTGCAAGGTTTGTGAAATTAAATGTTTATTTGACACTCCAAGATTTAAGATATATATATATGCGTATTTTCACTGAATGCTGACGGTAAATGAGAAAGTATCAGTGTTTGCCTTTCTATTTATAAAACCAAATATTATAATGCTTTTCGGTATAATGTTTACTTTTTTATTGTTTAATAGTTCTAATAACGTAAACTAATAAAGTTGGAGAATGGAAGCGTTGTGTGCTCAGGAGCTGGCGTTCTCAGCATCATCAAATTAAAAGACAAGCGCGCCGTCAAATAAAAGTCTCGCTTTTGAAATCATTGGCCAAACAGAAAACCTTGTCAGTCGATGCCGACATTTCGGCCATGGCGATATATTGGTTGACCGCTAATTTCATGCCTCTTTTAATATACCAAAACAACCAAAATAAAAGTCAAGTCAAGCTTGTTTTAAGTCTTTCGCTCACTCTTTTTTGAGGGTCTTCAGGTTCCAGAGCTGCAGGTTGCCATCTGAGAAGCCGACAGCGAGCTGGTTGGTGCGTTGGATGTACTGCAGGGCTGTTGCTCCAGTCCCTGTGGGGCTGCTGAGCTGCAGACACAGGTGTCTACCCTGCTGCGTCACACCCTCCCTTAACCGAGGGATCTCAGACGGAGACTTATTGACCACCTCCAGATCTGTAGCCAAAGCAAATTAATATGGTTTGAGATTATGAAAAGGTTAGAATCTTTTTATCTTACTACTACTACAGTAAAAAGCAAACTAAAGTGTAGCTCCAACCCCAATTAAACACACCTGAACCAGTTAATCAAGGTCTTACTGGGCATTCTAGAACCTTCCAGACAGGTGTGTTGAGACAAGTTGGAGCTAAACTCTACATGACAGTATGACAGGCTATTCAGGACTGAGTTTGGACACCCTTGAACTAAACCATTATAGTTTTTGTGAAAGCGTGAAAAGCGCAACATGAAAGCGCAAAAAAAAGTGTCCCACCTGAAGCCTCCAGTTCACTCTGACTACAGGACAGGTCATCCAGACAGAGGTCAACCAGCAGAACGTGACCGACGTCCGTTACCACTGCAGCCACACCGAAGAACCAGCGCAGACTCTGATGTAGATGCTGTGTGCTAGCACTGGCCCCTCCGTAGCTAACCAGGGGCTCAATGGCTGTGATCTGTGGAAGAAGCAGATGTTCTATTCAATCACTTGATCATTCACAGTAGGGTCATTAAAGAAAAGAAAGAAACATTATGACATTTTTGAAAAGTAAATTTTATAATAAAAGGATTCTGCAACACAACCCTGTTTACACTCATTCAGGGTTATTATTTAACAAAAACTTGAAGAAAAAAATTTAAACATTTTTGCTACTTAAATTATATAAATAAAAATAAATTTTATTTCAACATTTCTGCAACTGGTGGCAAGTCAACATTTTCATTTAGTTTAGTTAAACTAAAGTAACTCAAATTGAAGTCAGTCAATAAAAACTCTAGAAATATATTTTAAAAAAATAAAGATGACAAAAACACAACAAAATTACTAAAACTAACTAAAAATAAAAATAAAATGGAAAATATACAAATAAAAACTATAACAGTATGTCAATGATACTAATATAATTGCACTCACTCTGCCTGGGATGACCACAGCCTTGACAACACGGGAGATACCAAGATCATACAGACACAACATGCTGCCCTCTGCTTCCTCCAAACCAATGAGCAGCCCTGTCCGCTTCAGCCAGCAGAAGTCCCGCACAGACAACACTGTGGGCTGGTGCTCTGACACCCCGCTGAAGCGGTAGGCGGAGAAACGCTCTCCAGAAATGGCATGGACGACCTCCAATTGAGGTCCGCAGGCAAGCCAGCACAGTCCACTTTTCCCTGTACACACAAAATAAGAGATGTCAGTGAAACAAAAGGAAAATTCAATACATCTCATATTAAATGAATGCTACTAAATTCTAGTTAAGATAAATGAATGCTACTAAATTCTAGTTATGATAATGTAATTAATAATTCCATTATTGGTTAAATCATCCTCAACCTGAAATGCGTGTCTTGTGATCATCAAGACAGTGTAAAACAACTCACCAACAGAAAATCTCCCATGCAGCACAGAGTCGAGTGTAACTTCATCCTCCCCCAGAGCGTCTATCGTTACCTCTGGAAAGCGCAGCAAGCTGCTGGTGACTTGGGCTGCCAGGTCACGCATGCTTACTAGAGAGAGAACACGTGCGAAAAGTCAATCTGCCAGCCCCGAAACATCAGGATTAAAATATAATTCAATAAATGGAACAAAAACAGAATGTGTTTTAGCCTGGGACAAAAATCATGTTCAAATAACACTCGAAACATAATGGACAAAGAACCCCCTGCATTAACAGCAGATGTCAGCTCTTTTGGGCCTCCAATGGAGCAGTTGTCCAGCGCACTTGTGTTTCCTCCAAACATACAATCAAATCGTGATCAAGTGGTGGGACATAAGATGAGCTTATAGTCAGAGCCAGGGGGGAATAAACCCCTACCAAAATGTCAAAATAAAATGCAACTAACTAACCATGTATTTGTGCATAGTTAGGATAAATTAAAAAGCTGTACACCCAATCAAACGCTTTTTACCTGAATATAATAAAAAAAATTATCTGAATGTTATCTGTTATTATTGTTAACTAAAGCCGGACGGGACTGGTTTATAAGGGGGATGTTAGAAAATCGTGTTTCAGACGTATTTTGCGATTTTAATCCCGTCTGAATCTGCCAAGTCTGTGTTTTTCTCATACAAACTCTGTAAAATACCAGAACAAATTACCTACTTTTTTTCAGCGGTCCTCCGAGAAATCTAATCCCGTCCGAATGCGAATGTCTGTGATTGCAACACTTCTCGTGTTTTTTGACCTACTGTTTACGCACCAATCTTCAGCATGCTTTCATTTCAATATGGATGGTATTCGACAAAATTTTTTTTATAATAAAATTAATAAATAGAGCCAGATCCAAATCGCAGAAACTGCGAAGACTTACCTATTTTAATATCAGTGTCAGGTAAGATACGATGCTGGACTAGATTTTACTGCTCACTTATGTGGGTTTATTATAAGCAGCCACTTCAGTTGACTTAAACATGGCTTTTATAATAAATTAAAATAAGAATAAATAATACGTAATACAGCACAGCACATGACCTTCTGTAATGGCAACATCTAGAAAACACACTCCCACCTCTGTAATAAACACGAAGATGTTAGTCTGCAGAATCTTTCATTTTAGTATCGGTACATCAAATCAAAAGTTGAGTGATAAAAATTGTAACTCAAACATAATTTAGAAAACTTGTCCCGTCCGAGTAGGGCTTAAAACGAAAACTATTAGAAACTGTGTTGGTCATTGAAATGCAGCTGAAATGGAATAAAATATATTTATTAGTTAAAAAAAAAACATAACTTAAACCTTTACGAAAGTTTTAAATGTTGCCTTAGCAACTAACTGAAATAAGATGAAGAACTAATTAAAAAATAATAATAATTAAAGCAACATAGAAAAAAACAAAAACTAACAAAAATGACATGAGAACATAACTAAATTACAAAAACTTAAACTAAAATGAAAACTGAAAATATAAAAAAGGACAATTCAAAATATAAATATATTAGCAGTATATAAATAATACTAAAAAGCTCTGTTTGGTAGAAAGCAACCAACATGGACAGGACTTCATTCTCAAAAACAATGAACAAAACTATAATCAAGGAAAAAGAAAATAAATACATTTCATTAATAAATAAAAACAAACATTGTTTGTACCAAACAAAATGAATTCCGTGCAATGAATTGTTCATGATACATTTGGAAAATAAACAGAAAATCCTTTCAAAGTTTATGGTAATACTCAGTCATAGGCCTATATTTTAAAGTTTGGTTTTAAAGACTTGTGTTTGTTATCATTTAGCCTAGCTTGTTTTCGAAGTAAAAAGCAAAATCGCTAGATAATACTCTAATTAAACTGGTATTAATGCATTACTATGAATTTGTATAAAAAATTAATAAAAATAAAAACCACAACAAAAAAAAAACGTAGGCTAATTATTAGGACGTGTGCTTGATCCTCCTAGTTTAGACGCCAAGATGTTTACATAGCTTTTATGTTTACCAGCTTCAAGACATGTGGCATTGGCATAGTCATGATAACACTATCTAGAAAAAAAACCCACACTGAAAGTCTGTATGTCTACTAGACTAGGAAAAGATATTCCAGAAGGACAGCTATAGTACTCTAGTGAAAGTATAGGGATGGAGATGACATGGTTAAAAAAGACAACATTTTAAACCTCTTAAAAGCACATTTGATGATGATCTTGTGAAGATATTATAAAATTAAATAACGGCTGTTTGCTTACAGTCTGGGTCGGTTAAAGTTAAAAACCCTTGACTCATGCAACAGTGCCCCCTGGAAAAGGATGGTCATCTAATGAAAACACAGATACAGCCTATAGGACTCATCCATGTGCCCGCGCAGAATACATGTCCCACCCATGCGTGAGACTCACATGGCGAAACCGCGACCTCAAATCCAGCTCTATTCAATACTTAATCCTAATACAAGTCAATACTAGACCAAGTACACTAAAACTGGTATCTGCAGCCATATATGTTCCTTTATATTACGATAAACTGGACGTTATGCTTTGTCATTACGCGCACTGCCACTTTAAAATCTTGGCAGCCAACTCATCCAAGTAAATTCAAATACATTCAAATTAGAGCCGACAAATACTGCTGTCTTCGCCAGACAAAATAAAAGTGTCCATTCAGAGCTGGTTTACATAAAACGTTCATTTTGCATGGTCTGAAAAATAGCCTTTGCTGGAAAGTTTCTGTTCTGTCAACCACGGCACGCTAGCAACGAAATGCTACTGTTAACGGCAACACATAACACGCGTAAAAACAAACAAAATATTCAAATTTCAACGACGACGGGGCATTAATGAATTGAAAAGGCTTACTGCGATGTGTAATAAAGCATGCGTCTCGTAAATAGCCGTGTTGTTTGCGTAAATTGAGCCCACGCAGTTACCATGAGCCCTTCAGGTTAGCCGCACATGCTAACGGTAGCTAACGGTCACAATTCGAGACTAACGTTACCTCACAACCGCTTTTAACACTAAAGCAGCCACTTAAATGACTGTTAAACCGGCTTGAGTCGCATAAACACGTACAATGCTACAGAATATCCAAATATGACATAGCTGCTATATCGCTGAAAGAAATCCCAGACAACAGCGTTGTACCTGCGCGCTGATGACGGCCCTCAAGAAGACTGGATATACTTCAAACACGACTTTCGTGGCAACTCTTTTCCGGTCATAATCCGGATTCAGTTCGTACGGATAAACTCTCGTAGTCTAGTTGTGTTGAACTTTAAAGCAGTGGCAAAGAGAAAACTTAAATTCCAGTGACTTCAGTGCAAAACGTTATAACTGCCGACTACTGCTGCTTGAACGCAGGCGCCATTTCCACAGCGCTGCAGAACGACTACTGCGCATTCATCTGCTTCAGCCAAATCCCGCGCCACAAATAGTATCGCGAGATCTTAAGCAGCTGCCCTTGACCACGGAAATTACAA